>NC_052308.1:75036913-75336913 GCF_016432855.1 Salvelinus namaycush | reverse complement strand
GTGTGGTGAATATGAACTTGTACTCAGCAGAGTCCTCCTCTCTCAGATCTGTGATTCTCAGGGTGGAGGGACCTCTCTCCTTCTCTCCAACATACTCCACACGACCTGCATATCCTGGGTCTGAGGTTAGGTCCTCTGGGATCAACTCATCCCGCCAGCTGGCACTCTGTTTTGGACTAAACCAGAGTGATGATGTGACGTTATAAAGACTGAAATAAGTACAGGATATGTTCACTGTTGACCCCTTCAAGGCACAGTTTCTCCTCTTGGTGTAAGTCACTCTGTAGCAGCTCTGACCCTGGACACCTAAAACATAATGGAATCACATAAGTACATTATACAGTATTTTCAGTTATTTTCATAAAAGCCAAGCCCTATCAAATTATACAGTGAGACCAAAAGGACGTAGTACAAATATTCTGTATACATGCTGTATTAGATTCCATATTAGATTCACACTCACACACTGCAGGAGAGCGGAGATCCTCATGGCCTTTTACATCACAGGAGTAGCTGTCTTCATAGTTACTGGAGACTGGGTCTTTGTACTGGGGGGAGGTGCTCTCATCTAGATGTTGTCCGTTCTTGTACCAGATGTAGGTGGGGTTGTCAGTCAGAGTACAGGTGGTGATACAGGTCAGTGTCTTATCCTGATGTTCACCAGTCACCTTCACCTGAAGACCTGGAGAATAAACAATATCACTGTAAATCCCTTTATCACTGACTTATCACTCTAATACAAAGATGGAAGAAATCCTATGTTATACAGACATAAATACAAACCAAGACATTTATCCTGAACTAAATGGAATTCAACAGTTTAACTATATTGAATGTAACTTTACCTGTGACAGACAGAGTGACTCCAGGACTTCCAGAAAATGTCCCTCCTTCCTGATCTGTTAGTAATCTGAACCAGTACGTAGCTGAGTCTCTCTTTCTCAGGTCTGTGATTCTCAGGGTACAGTCTTTCTCCTTAACCCCATGATACTCCAGACGACCTGTATACTCTGGGTCCTGACCTAGATCTTTAGGTTCTAAACCAGTCCCCCGATTAGTGAACCAGATGGTTGTTGTGACTGTACCACTGGGATATGTGTAAGAGCAGGACAGCTCCACTGATGACCCCTTCAAGGTACAGATACTCTGAGTGGTGTAAGTCACACTCCAGCCATCCTGACCCAGTACCACTGAAACACAGTTAGACATCACAATGGTATCAGAATTAGGACAAATTCCTAATATATACAATAGTCATCATCATCATCATCAACAACAACAACAATCACTTATTGAACAGATCTGTTGAAGTGTAAACACATATTTCTACATCGATTGTTGTGAAGCTGTTTTATTCTCAGAACCCCAAATATAGGAGGATAAAGGGTCAATTCTCTACGGTCCATCAAGCTGTACAGCACCCTAAAGACTGATCACCAGGTTAATTGATAGCTCCTATCCCCAAGCTGTGAGGATAAACAGCAAGTGACTCTCACACACACACACACAAACACACACACACAAATACGGACACCATCTCAAGGGAAGGCCCATAAGTCCAATGGAGTCTGTTTCAAAGTCTAGAGAGCTGGTTGTTATGGATGTAGAAAAGTTAAAACACATATCCTACACAGTATAGATGTCAACTCTACTCCCTATCAGTCTGGTCCTGAAGGGCCCTCAGATAAATCCATTGTGTCATTCACACACACACCCACACATGTTTGTTTGCTTGTCTATTTTACCCTGGTTAATCATCTCATCCCTATGTAGATCAACACTCCTACACTGAGACACTTTATGAATACTGGGCCTGATGTAACAACCAAAACACAAGTCAAAACATAACAAGAAGTAAAATGATACATTACCCTCAAGAATATGACTTATAACTAAAAACAAATAACCAAAACTATATTTCAAGATATTGTCAAGAGTACTTACAGAGTGAAGTGAAGGGGAGAGGTCTTGTACAGTGAGACAACTGACTGGTAGTGTCTGGGAACTGCTAGTAAGTGTCCGTTCTGTGGTTGATACATATTTAAAGTAGAACACAAGTAACTGATACAGAACTGTCCTTTCCTTCCTCTTTAAGACATTAACATGCATGACGACCAGAACTGCATGTCAGAGAAGGGAGGTTACTGTATTAAAATGGGCCCTATATTTCTAAAATGGACAAAATATCCCCCATTTCCACTTTTATTTAAAAACCGAACCATGTTAACAATATGTTGACTATTCTATATGGAATGTTTATAATATATTAGAATGTGTTGCCTTGTCCATCTGAGTTCTACATGGAACAGGTCAAAGTTCCATTTACATTTGGTCAGTTCCATGATCTCATTCATTCTATTCTACAAACACATTCAATTTACACTCCTCATCAGCTGCATCAAAGTGGTACTGAAGGTTCCAGTGTTCTAGACTAGAGTTCTCCCTACTGGCATCTCAACATTACTGCACCATCCTAATAATAATTTCCTCAATAATGTTGGACTAATAACAACATAACAAACTGGAATTAAATCAGATAGAATGGTGAAACACAACACTGTCTACTTGACAAAGTCACATTTAATCACACAAACACTGATGTCTGTAGTATTACAACATGCCACTATCATATTATGTTACACTGTTGACCCTTGTGTACAGTACTGGTAGTAGCATTAGTTAGCAGAGGAATCAGTATCATCATCACCATAGCCTGCTGTATTGACTGCTGCTGTCCATATACTGTATAGTCTAATGTAGCCTGTTATCTATATATAGTCTAATGTAGCCTCTTATCCATATATAGTCTAATGTAGTCTGTTATCCATATATAGTCTAATGTAAACTGTTATCAATATATAGTCTAATGTAGCCTGTTATCTATATATAGTCTAATGTAGCCTGTTATCTATATATAGTCTAATGTAGACTGTTATCCATATATAGTCTAATGTAGCCTGTTATCTATATATAGTCTAATGTAGCCTGTTATCTATATATAGTCTAATGTAGCCTGTTATCCATATATAGTCTAATGTAGCCTCTTATCCATATATAGTCTAATGTAGTCTGTTATCCATATATAGTCTAATGTAGCCTGTTATCAATATATAGTCTAATGTAGCCTGTTATCTATATATAGTCTAATGTAGACTGTTATCCATATATAGTCTAATGTAGCCTGTTATCTATATATAGTCTAATGTAGCCTGTTATCTATATATAGTATAATGTAGTCTGTTATCCATATATAGTCTAATGTAGCCTGTTATTTATATATAGTCTAATGTAGCCTGTTATACATATATAGTCTAATGTAGCCTGTTATCTATATATAGTCTAATTTAGCCTGTTATCCATATATAGTCTAATGTAGCCTGTTATCCATATATAGTCTAATGTAGCCTGTTATCCATATATAGTCTAATGTAGCCTGTTATACATGTATAGTCTAATGTAGCCTGTTATCCATATATAGTCTAATGTAGCCTGTTATCCATATATAGTCTAATGTAGCCTGTTATCCATATATAGTCTAATGTAGCCTGTTATCAATATATAGTCTAATGTAGTCTGTTATCCATATATAGTCTAATGTAGCCTGTTATACATATATAGTCTAATGTAGCCTGTTATCCATATACAGTCTAATGTAGCCTGTTATCCATATATAGTCTAATGTAGCCTGTTATCCATATGTAGTCTAATGTAGTCTGTTATCCATATATAGTCTAATGTAGCCTGTTATACATATGTAGTCTAATGTAGCCTGTTATCCATATACAGTCTAATGTAGCCTGTTATCCATATATAGTCTAATGTAGCCTGTTATCTATATATAGTCTAATGTAGCCTGTTATCCATATATAGTCTAATGTAGCCTGTTATCCATATATAGTCTAATGTAGCCTGTTATCCATATATATTCTAATCTACCAAAACTACTCCTAAACACAACCCACCATCACACTGTCTCATGTTAATACTCCTCGTAAACACAACCCATCACAATTTCTCATGTTAATATTACTCCTTAACACAACCCACCATCACTGTTTCATGTTAATACTACTCCTAAACACATCCCGCCATCACTGTCTCATGTTAATACTACTCCTAAACACAACCCACCATCACTGTGTCTCATGTTAATACTACTCCTAAACACAACCCACCATCACTGTGTCTCAGGTTTATATTACTCCTAAACACAACCCACCATCACTGTGTCTCATGTTAATACTACTCCTAAACACAACCCACCATCACTGTGTCTCATGTTAATACTACTCCTATACACAACCCACCATCACTGTGTCTCATGTTAATACTACTCCTAAACACAACCCACCATCACTGTGTCTCATGTTAATACTACTCCTAAACACAACCCACCATCACTGTGTCTCATGTTAATACTACTCCTAAACACAACCCACCATCACTGTGTCTCATGTTAATACTACTCCTAAACACAACCCACCAACACTGTGTCTCATGTTAATACTACTCCTATACACAACCCACCATCACTGTGTCTCATGTTAATACTACTCCTAAACACAACCCACCATCACTGTGTCTCATGGCAATATTACTCCTAAACACAACCCACCATCACAATTTCTCATGTTAATACTACTCCTAAACACAACCCTCCATCACTGTGTCTCATGTTAATACTACTCCTAAACACAACCCACCATCACTGTGTCTCATGTTAATACTACTCCTAAACACAACCCACCATCACTGTGTCTAATGTTAATACTACTCCTAAACAAAACCCACCATCACTGTGTCTCATGGTAATACTACTCCTAAACACAACCCACAATCACAATTTCTCATGTTAATACTACTCCTAAACACAACCCACCATCACTGTGTCTCATGTTAATACTACTCCTAAACACAACCCCCATCACTGTGTCTCATGTTAATACTACTCCTAAACACAACCCACCATCACTGTGTCTCATGTTAATACTACTCCTAAACACAACCCACCATCACTGTGTCTCATGTTAATACTACTCCTAAACACAACCCACCATCACTGTGTCTCATGTTAATACTACTCCTAAACACAACCCACCGTCACTGTGTCTCATGTTAATACTACTCCTAAACACAACCCACCGTCACTGTGTCTCATGTTAATACTACTCCTAAACACAACCACCATCACTGTGACTCATGTTAATACTACTCCTAAACACAACCCACCATCACTGTGTCTCATGGTAATACTACTCCTAAACACAACCCACCATCACAATTTCTCATGTTAATACTACTCCTAAACAAAACCCACCATCACTGTGTCTCATGTTAATACTACTCCTAAACACAACCCACCATCACTGTGTCTCATGTTAATACTACTCCTAAACACAACCCACGATCACTGTGTCTCATGTTAATACTACTCCTATACACAGCCCACCATCACTGTGTCTCATGTTAATACTACTCCTAAACACAACCCACCATCACTGTGTCTCATGGTAATACTACTCCTAAACACAACCCACCATCACAATTTCTCATGTTAATACTACTCCTAAACACAACCCACCATCACTGTGTCTCATGTTAATACTACTCCTAAACACAACCCACCATCACTAAGTCTCTTGTTAATACTACTCCTAAACACAACCCACCATCACTGTGTCTCATGTTACTACTACTCCTAAACACAACCCACCATCACTGTGTCTAATGTTAATACTACTCCTAAACAAAACCCACCATCACTGTGTCTCATGTTAATACTACTCCTAAACACAACCCACCATCACTGTGTCTCATGGTAATACTACTCCTAAACACAACCCCCATCACTGTGTCTCATGTTAATACCACTGCTAAACACAACCCACCATCACTGTGTCTCATGTTAATACTACTCCTAAACACAACCCACCATCACTGTGTCTCATGTTAATACTACTCCTAAACACAACCCACCATCACTGTGTCTCATGTTAATATTACTCCTAAACACAACCCACCATCACTGTGTCTAATGTTAATACTACTCCTAAACACAACCCACCATCACTGTGTCTCATGTTAATACTACTCCTAAACACAACCCACCAACACTGTGTCTCATGTTAATACTACTCCTATACACAACCCACCATACCTGTGGCTCATGTTAATACTACTCCTATACACAACCCACCATCACTGTGTCTCATGTTAATACTACTCCTAAACACAACCCACCATCACTGTGTCTCATGGTAATACTACTCCTAAACACAACCCCCATCACTGTGTCTCATGTTAATACCACTGCTAAACACAACCCACCATCACTGTGTCTCATGTTAATACTACTCCTAAACACAACCCACCATCACTGTGTCTCATGTTAATACTACTCCTAAACACAACCCACCATCACTGTGTCTCATGTTAATATTACTCCTAAACACAACCCACCATCACTGTGTCTAATGTTAATACTACTCCTAAACACAACCCACCATCACTGTGTCTCATGTTAATACTACTCCTAAACACAACCCACCAACACTGTGTCTCATGTTAATACTACTCCTATACACAACCCACCATACCTGTGTCTCATGTTAATACTACTCCTATACACAACCCACCATCACTGTGTCTCATGTTAATACTACTCCTAAACACAACCCACCATCACTGTGTCTCATGGTAATACTACTCCTAAACACAACCCACCATCACAATTTCTCATGTTAATACTACTCCTAAACACAACCCACCATCACTGTGTCTCATGTTAATACTACTCCTAAACACAACCCACCATCACTGTGTCTCATGTTAATACTATTCCTAAACACAACCCACCATCACTGTGTCTCATGATAGTACTACTCCTAAACACAACCCACCATCACTGTGTCTCATGTTAATACTACTCCTATACCCAACCCACCATCACTGTGTCTCATGTTAATACTACTCCTAAACACAACCCACCATCATTGTGTCTCATGGTAATACTACTCCTAAACACAACTCACCATCACAATTTCTCAGGTTAATACTACTCCTAAACACAACCCACCATCACTGTGTCTCATGTTAATACTACTCCTAAACACAACCCACCATCACTGTGTCTCATGTTAATACTACTCCTAAACACAACCCACCATCACTGTGGCTCATGTTAATACTACTCCTAAACACAACCCACCATCACTGTGTCTCATGTTAATACTACTCCTAAACACAACCCACCATCACTGTGGCTCATGTTAATACTTCTCCTAAACACAACCCACCATCACTGTGTCTCATGTTAATACTACACCTAAACCTCGTATGAAGCATCCACTCAATCACTCTTACTCTTACTGTCACTCTTACTCTCACTCTTACTTTAGGCCATTTTCAAAATATCTCCACAACAATCTATTGCACTCAGAGCTCTTAAAATAGCAAGCACACGTCTTTATGTGAAACCACATGTACAACGTACATCCCGTCTTTTGAAGCAGACAATATAGCTCAGTATTTGTCAAGGGTGCCAATCATTTTGGTCGTGACTGTATATCCCACAATCAGATTAATATGTCAAAATACATTTATACTCACACACACACAAACAGACACATAACACACACACACACACACACACAGTTATACTTGACCCTGTTATACTTTGACAGTGAACATGACCCTATTGAATGGAGATCTGGGTGTTACTGGCAAACTCTACTGATCATGTTTTAAAACTTCTTGTCAATATGGGGGCGCTGTTTCCACTTTGTAAAAAAATCGTGCCCAAATTAAACTGCCTCGTACTCTATTCTAGATCTTACAATATGCATATTATTATTACTATTGGATAGAAAACACTCTCAAGTTTCTAAAACCGTTTGAATTATATCTGTGAGTAAAACAGAACTCATTTTGCAGCAAACTTCCTGACAGGAAGTGAAAAATCTGAAATCGAGGCTCTGTTCCAGGGCCTTCCTATTCAATTGCTTGAAATCTATGGATATACATGCACTTCATGCGCCTTCCACTAGATGTCAGCAGGCAGTGGGAAGTGGAATGGGGTGTCTAGCTTGATCTGAGGTCGAACAAGAGCTCTTGGAATGACGTGACCACAATTTCCTTTGTCTACCAAGGCGCGGGAAGGACATCAGCATTGGCTTCTGAAAAGCGTTCGGTATAGACGGCTAATATCTCCGGCTTTGATTTTATTTGATACATGTGATAATATCATCGTAAAGTATGTTTTTTCAATCGAGTTTTATCAGATTATTCAACATTTATCGGGAGTTTTGGAGTTTTGCGTTGTTTGCGTCGAGAGAAGATGGACATCTTCGCGCCACTTGGCTAGCTATGGTTGCTAATTCGACAGGAGAAGAGGACATTCTAAAACCAAACAACGATTTATTCTGGACAAAGGACTCCTTGTACAAGATTCTGATGGAAGCTCAGCAAAAGTAGGAACCATTTATGATGTTATTTCGTATTTCTGTGGAAAATGTTTAGTCCTATTTTTCGCCCTTATTGCGGGCGCTGTCTCGCTATAACGTAAGCTGTTTGTTATGGTAAAGTTATTTTTAAAAATCTAACATGGCGGTTGCATTAAGAACCAGTGTATCTTTCATTTGCTGTCCAACATGTATTTTTTAGTAAAGTTTATGATGAGTTCTTTGGTCAGATTAGGTGAGTGTCCAAAATAGCTCCGGACATTCTGGTGAATCGATGCTACATATTCACAATGTATAACCACGGTTTGCAACTCTAAATATGCACATTTTCGAACAAAACATAAGTGTATTGTATAACCTGATGTTCTAAGACTGTCATCTGATGAAGTTGGTCAAGGTTAGTGATTCATTTTATATCTTTTGCTGGTTTTTGCGATCGCTACCTTTTGCTGCTAATAAATGCATTTGTGTGTTTGGCTATTGTGGTAAGCTAATATAATGCTATATTGTGTTTTCGCTGTAAAACACTTAAAAAATCGGAAATATTGGCTGGATTCACAACGTGTTTATCTTTCATTTTCTGTACACCATGTATTTTTCATAAATGTTTTATGATGAGTATTTAGGTATTACACGTTGCTCTCTGTAATTATTCTGGCTGCTTTGGTGATATTTTTGATGGTAGCTGCAATGTAAAACTATGATTTATACCTCAAATATGCACATTTTCGAACAAAACATACATTTATTGTATAACATGTTATAAGACTGTCATCTGATGAAGTTGTTTCTTGGTTAGTGACTAATTATATCTCTATTTGGTCGGTTTTGTGATAGCTACCTATGCGGTAGAAAAATGCTGAAAATATTCTGTTGAGTCTTTTGCTATTGTGGTTAGCTAATAGAAATACATATTGTGTTTTCGCTGTAAAACATTTTAAAAATCAGAAATGATGGCTGGATTCACAAGATGTTTATCTTTCATTTGCTGTATTGGACTTGGGATTTCATGAAAATTATATTATATGATATCCCTGTCGCATTAGGCTAGGCTATGCTAGTCAGCTTTTTTGATGAGGAGGATCCCGGATCCGAGAGAGAGAAGCGGTAGGGCTTGTCATTAACCATTTCACAGTATGGTCTACACCTGTTGTACTTGGGGCATGTGACTAATACAATCTGATGTGATTTGTGTGTTTAGGTACTGGACATTGCTCCCTCTGACACTGGGTTTCTGAACCTCTAAAAGTCTGAGCCGTTTGGGGGGATTCAACTTGCTGACATATGGAATTGTTTTAAGGTGTTCATATCATGGATCATTTAGATATTTGATTTTGAATTATAGTACCCCTTTAGGTAAAAAAGGAGCACTAATGTTTGTGAGAGCAGGCAGGTGACTGCAATATAGTCTGCCTGGAACATGCCCCATATAGATTTGTAAAATAGCATTTATTTATCCCCTGTAGGGGCAATTACTAGGCACCCTATGGCATCAGGCTGGCAGTGAGTCTCACAGCGACATCACAAGGGGTCACACTTTCAGGTCACATGTCCAGTCACATGACCATACATACATACACAATAAAACACATGATAACAACAGATGTCAGCCCCCTTAGTGTCTACAACATGGTCATCACAGAGGAGGTTCACTGGGCAAAGATCCCTTCAGGGTTCTAATGATGATGTCATTTCCATGTTTCACAGCTCAGGCCGAGGGAGAGGGGGAAGGAAATCAGAGGTGCACTCCTCTTCACTTTGATTGACACTTCACACACTCATTCTATATGTCTAGTGTTCTGTCTGGGATCTGTGGTCTGTGCCAGAGGACTACAAACGGGGTGACACCCCCCCAAGCATCCTGTTCCCTTTTAAAGTAGGGACACAGTTCCTCATCCTCTTCCTTAATCTTCATCATTCTCCTCCCTCTCTACTAGGGTTGACATGGTTTCCTGTCTCTTCCTGTCTCTCTGGTCAGGCTTGTGTTTGAAGCGACACTTGTCACCATAGAAACAGCCGGTGGTCCTCCAGAAGAAAAACTCGTCACCATTAATGGGAGCCATCCTCCTGGTCCTGGGAGAGAGAGAGACAAACAATATGAAAACACAAACACCTGCACCTGTGCTCCTGCTTCCTCCTTCCATCACTTTGTACATTTCAAAAGTTTATATGAGTTGATTGGTAACACTTTAGAATAACTCATAATGATGTTTTGACTGCAGATGGATGTCCTTACCCTGTGGAGGCGTACTGGGAGGCTGAGGAGGTGTTGAGGCCTATAGGTTTGGTCCTCTGAGGAGAGGGAGGGGTGAACTGCATCTAGCGGTCTGGGTTCCTGATCACCAGCCTGCTGCTCTCCAGCTCCCCCCCTGGACAGGAGGACAAATCGCAGGCGCAGTCCAAATACATACAATTGAACCAATAGCATTGTCCCAAAAGTACAATGGAACTAATAGCATTGTCCAAAAAGTACAATGAAACCAATTACATTGCATTGGATTTTATTACTGGCTTGTTTTTCATTTGCCGCCAGAAAGGAGTTGAATCATTGTACTTTGGTGATACTATTTATGTACAAGACTCAAGCTCTCCACTGAAGGCTCTTGACTCTGTGTATCATGCAGAGACGTCTAACTCACCATTGTGATCTCTACAGTGCTGTCAGGTGGACATCAGTAGCAACACGCAGGCTCAAACACTGGTACATTCTTATTCAGAAGACCATTTAAGGAAAACTGCCATTTTATATATCCTCTCTTCTAGCATGAAATGAGAACACATACAAACTCAGATCTCAATCTTGTTTTATGCTAACACTACCGAAAATTAGAACCAAACATGGAAAAAAGTCCTTTCATTATTCAGCCCCTTGATCTTGGAATGTCCTCCATTGGAGGAGTTCAAAGGACAAATAGATGAACAGGTTATTGAGACATGTATCTGTTTCTAGTTGTCAGTCCATGTCACTAGTTTGCATTGGCTTTTTTTAAGCCCCCGTTCCCACAGGAGACCTTTTGTCTCTTTTGCCTTTTGACTTGCCTGGTTAAATAAAGGTTAAATAAAGATTATCCTAAAAGTGCAATGGAACCAATAGCATAGTCCCAAAAGTACAACAGAACCAATAGCATAGTACTAAGCGTACAAGTATAGTCTCAAAAGTACAATGGAACCATTAGTCCCAGCAATACAATTGAACCAATAGCATGGTCCCAAAAGTACACACTCCTTAAGTTCAAGCTAAAAAATTGAAAGCACATCTCACATAGTTGAATGCATATGACAGCATTATGTTTCATCCCACCTCTCACCTTTAGCCTCTCCAAGGTGCAAGTGGACATGTTGGGATTCTTGAAGTTGACAAAGGCACATAATCTCTCTTGTAGAACTCTGATACTCTCTCTTTCCCCACACCCACAATACAGAACATAGAATCAGAATGTAGAACTCTGATACTCTCTATCTCCCCTCACCTACAGCACAGAATATAGAAGGAGGAGAGGAAGGGAGGGAGGTGACCACAGTCAAAATACAAGGAATATAAGAACAGGGTGCTATTTGAGAGAGCATATAGAACCTATAACAGTAGAAATGTATACTGTGGAATAACCAGAACAAATGTACTCACCCACTGGTCCAGAGGGGAGGAGAGGTCCACCACTGGAGTCCAGAGGAGAGGAGAGGTCCACCACTGGAGTCATGAGGGGAGGAGAGGTCCACCACTGGAGTCCAGAGGAGAGGAGAAGAGAGATACACCACTGGAGTCCAGAGGGGAGGAGAGACACAGCACTGGAGTCCTGAGGGGAGGAGAGGTCCACCACTGGAATCCTGAGGGGAGGAGAGGTCGAACACTGGAGTAATGAGGGGAGGAGAGGTCCAAAACTGGAGTCCTGAGGGGAGAAGAGGTCCACCACTGGAATCCTGAGGGTAAGAGAGGTCAAACACTGGAGTCTTGAGGGGAGCAGAGGTCCAACACTGGAGTCCTGAGGGGAGGAGAGGTCCAAAACTGGAGTCCTGAGGGGAGAAGAGGTCCACCACTGGAATCCTGAGGGTAAGAGAGGTCAAACACTGGAGTCTTGAGGGGAGCAGAGGTCCAACACTGGAGTCCTGAGGGGAGGAGAGGTCCACCACTGGAATCCTGAGGGGAGGAGAGGTCCAACTCTGGAGTACGGAGGGGAGGAGAGGTCCACCACTGGAATCCTGAGGGGAGGAGAGGTCCACCACTGGAGTCATGAGGGGAGGAGAGTCCACCACTGGAGTCCTGAGGGGAGGAGCGGTCCACCACCGGAGTCCAGAGGGGAGGAGAAGTGCACCACTGGAATCCTGAGGGGAGGAGAGGTCCACCACTGGAATCCTGAAGGGGGGGAGAGGTCCTCCCCTCATGAAACATTGTTGTTAAACCTCACAATAAATCAATGTTAGACGTACAGCATGTATTTCTTTATTGTTGTAGTATTTTGATTAAATCAGAAATCAAACTCCTCTAATAATGGCTATGCCCCCTGTGGTGGGGTCTGGTAGTGCAGTCTGTATATACTATGCCCCCTGTGGTGCGGTCTGATATTGCAGTCTGTATATACTATGCCCCCTGTGGTGGGGTCTGGTAGTTCAGTCTGTATATACTATGCTGCCTGTGGTGGGGTCTGGTAGTGCATTCTGTATATACTATGCCCCGTGTGGTGGGGTCTGGTAATGCAGTCTGTGTATACTATGCCCCCTGTGGTGGGGTCTGGTAGTGCATTCTGTATATACTATGCCCCGTGTGGTGTGGTCTGGTAGTGCATTCTGTATTTACTATGCCCCCTGCGGTGGGGTCTGGTAGTACATTCTGTATATACTATGCCCCCTGTGGTGGGGTACGGTAGTCCATTCTGTCTATACTATGGCGGAGAGACAGACAGCCAGCCAGCCAGCCAGCCAGCCAGCCAGCCAGCCAGCCAGCCAGCCAGCCAGCCAGCCAGACAGCCAGACAGACAGACAGACAGACAGACAGACAGACAGACAGACAGACAGACAGACAGACAGACAGACAGACAGACAGACAGACAGACAGACAGACAGACAGACAGACAGACAGACAGACAGACAGACAGACAGAGACACATTTAAGATGAGGGAGGACGCACATTTTTTCTGAGCATGGCCATATTTCTTTCACAGCATTTTGGATGACTGTCATTCATATTCCATTCTCCCCGTTCAATGTAACATGGATATGTTTAAGCTACTACATGTCATGATACTCTAATGTTCCCTATAGCCATCATGCGGTTGCTACATCCTAGCTTTTGAATGAAAGGTTATAACGTAGGTGTACAGGTCGAGAGAAACATTTGAGTACATTTTTGACAAATTCAGGTATGTTTATCCCCATTTCGTTCCGTTTGATTTCGTTTTTCAACAGAATCGGTGGAATGAATACACCTCTGATCACATTCAAACAGCATGATCACGTTGCCCATTGTAGAATTCCTTCTCACATCTCTGCATTATACTCCTCTCGCCTTGTCCCTTCACTTGTGGACTTCAGTGCACAACATATCAGCTGTCTGTGAGCAGGAGAAAAAACCTTTCCAAGCCAAACCTTCATATCATGACTGCTAACGCTACACACAGCCTACATCATTGTTACCATATTAGCTAACGTATTGTCAACATAGCTACTAGAACTAATGCGTTAGTTAACATGCTACAATCATGCAGTACAGTGTACAGTCAGCAAGCAGTTTAGCAATTACACCGGTGGGCCTACGTGGCAATAAATTAATAAAACCAAAAGCTTACCTTGACTTGGAAGAGTTCCAGTGTTGGATAGCCGTAGCCAACTAGCGAACATACCATCCCTCTCTGTTTGAGACGGTTGCTTGAGTAGGCTAAACTAGCTAGCTACATTAGCTGCTGGCTAAGTAAGTGAAAGTGAAAGGGAAAAAATACAACTAAATAGTCTGCTAGCTCTCTCCCACTCTCTCTTGCTTCTCCTTAATTTTTAATGAAATGTATTTGTTCAAAACTGTTCAACTATTGTCTTTCTCTTTGAGTCAACTACTCACCTCATTTTATGCACTACAGTGCTAGCTGGCTGTAGTTTATGCTTCCAGAACTAGATTGAATATCTGATACCTTGATTGGTCGGACAACTTGTCAGGTCATGCTGCAAGCGCTCTGATAGGTTGGAGGACGTCCTCCGGAAGTTGTCATAATTACTGTGTAAGTCTATGGAAGGGGTTGAGAACCATGAGCCTCCTAGGTTCTGTATTGAAGTCATTGTACCCAGAGGAGGACAAAAACTAGCTGTCCTCTGGCTACACCATGGTGCTACCCTACAGAGTGCTGTTGAGGCTGCTGTAGACCTTCATTGCAAAACAGCTGTTTTAGTGATAATAAATACTGGTCGTGCTTATACAGCTGAATACCCTTCACTGGAGGAGACAACAAAGGGTTAAACTAGGGTCATTTCAGTGAAATAATATTTCTGAGGTTAATAAGACAACTAAGTAACACTGCCTCTGTGTTTTAGTAATCAACCCATCATCAAGATTTGATTATTTGAATCAGCTGTGTAGTGCTTGGGATAAAACCAAAACGTTCACCCCTTGGGGTCCCCAGGACTGAGTTGAGGAAACGCTGGCACTCGCCACTCATGGTTAAATGATTTAATGCCGCCATCATGTGTCTAATAGGCAGAAAAACAAGAAACAAGAGCAGAGTGGAAATAGTTATGAATCAATGTATTATAAGTTGATCAAATAATCTATGTATTTATTGTCTTAAATGTTGATGCTTATACTGTATTGACACTAAAACACACTGTAAAAACTGCAAAGGTAAACATGTATTTAACGTATATAAAATACGTAAAAATGAAAAATGTGATGACAAAACAAGTGATATCATGACACAGAACAATATAGTATTATGTAATATACAATTATAATTAAGATAAAATGTAAAAAACTGCAAATGTTTAAATGTATGTAATGTACTGATTAAATGTTTTTTAAACAAAAAAACAATCTAATATTATAAAATATAATACATAAAATGGAGAATAATGTCTGACAGCAATACAAAGTGAAACATCATTAAAGACATCTGGAGAAACTTGGCCCAAGAGCTAAAAATATTAAAATTATGTTATAAAAATTATCCATATTAGTTGCTGAGGAAAGTAGGACTATTGATGTTATAAATCCCTAAATTGCAAAATTCCAGAAAAAAATAACAGAAATATAATCTTAAACTATGTCTAGTAAACAGATTAGTACACAAGAAAAAATATGGAAATGGGAAAATCCCATTGAAAATTAAGCAGAAGCATAACCCATCCCATTTATCATCAATATACCGTAGCTCTTCAGTCCAGCTTCTGTGGTGATTCTCTTCAGTCCAGATTCGGTGGTGATTCTCTTCAGTCAAGGATCTGTGGTGGTTCTCTTCAGTTGATTTTCTGAGGTACTTTTCTTCAGTCCAGGTTCTGTGGTGGTTCTCTTCAGTCCAGCTTCTGTGGTGGTTCTCTTCAGTCCAGCTTCTCTGGTGGTTCTCTTCAGTCCAGGATCTGTGGTGATTCTCTTCAGTCCAGGATCTGTGGTGGTTCTCTTCAGTCCAGGTTCTGTGGTGGTTCTCTTCAGTTGATGTTCTGAGGTACTTTTCTTCAGTCCAGGTTCTGTGGTGGTTCTCTTCAGTCCAGGTTCTGTGGGGGTTCTCTTCAGTTGATGTTCTGAGGTACTTTTCTTCAGTCCAGGTTTTGTGGTTGTTCTCTTCAGTGCTGTTTCTGTGGTGGTTCTCTTCAGTCCAGGTTCTGTAGTGGTTCTCTCAGTGGGAGGGTCCCCTCACATTCTGAAAGAATATACTGAATTAGTAATTTACACTCCCACTAAAATGTTTATGGACACACGCACACAAACACACTTACTGCCAGGGTGTCATACTCTGGTGACCTGGTCTTCATGTTCAGAGGTGTGTACATGTCACTGTTGGGGTCACTGGTAGGGTCAGGATGGACACTCTGTGGACAGAAAGAGAGAGAGAGTGAGAAAGAGAGAGGGAAAGATATAGAGAGAGTGGGAGAGAGGGAGAGAGAGAGGAAATGCATGTGTTCTTGGAAACACCAGTCTTTCCATCATCTTCTCTAAGCACATTCAAGTACTGTATAAAACACAAACACACTCACAAACAAACACGCAACAATGAAAATAATGTGAAAGAGACTGTCATGACAGTAAATTAATGAAAATGGAGCTGTAACTCAGGGTTTCCCAAACTCGGAGCTGGGCCCCCCCCCCAGATTCATATAATCAAAGCCTGATGAGTTGTGTGGTGGGGGGGGGGGGGGGGGGGGGGGTCCTGATGTAACTGATAGAATCACCTGTGTGTCTGTTGTAGCATCACTTCCTCGTGTGAATCTCCTGTAAAGAGGGATTGAGTGAGTTCTGCTCTCCACTGACCTCTGGTGGAAGTTGATATGTTACTAATACAGTTTAACAGTTAAGGGCGTTGTGCCAATAAATACATTTATGAATGAATTAAGTTAATAACAAATCAGAGTGCAAAGGTGAAAAAATTATACAAATATCAATGGTCCCTTCTTCACTCACCTGAACCACATGAGTCCAGAGAGACAGAGGATGAGAACCAGAACAACCACTATGATTCCTACAGCTGCAGTCACAACTGAGGTCTGTTTCCCTAAATTAAAATATGGATGACATGAGTACATGTTATTATGAAGTGAAAATGAATATACGGCAATACAGGACATTAATGCAATACTTGTATATAGAAGCCTATGTATAGTTATAAACCAAAGTGCAATAAAGCAAACTATAAGTATGTAACTTTACCTGCTACAATGATCATCAGAGCTGTAGAGTTCATAGATGCTATTGTATTCTCAGCCTCACAGTAGTATTCTCCTCTGTCCTCAGAGATGATGTTAGTGATGCTGTAACTCTGTCCTGATGCTTTTGGTGAGGTTATGTTCTTCTTGTACCAGGTGTATTTATCCACAGGTGGGTTGGCATCACTGCTGCAGGTCAGAGTCACTGAACTGCCCTCCACTATTTCACCAGAGGGACTGACTGACACTGAGGTGTTCTTTGGAGCATCTAGTAAAGCAGAATTTGTCAGAGGGTCAGGACTGTAGTACACTACCTCAAATGACGTCATGTCAAAAATAAATAACATCTAAAGTCAGAGAACTATCTAAACCTATCACTTACACTAAACATGAACATGAATACATTAGGAGATACTTTAGGACTTGAGTGTCTACTAAACTATTCTTCAAGTGTTTGAGGTACTGAACATTCTAACTATAGACATGCATACATCTATGACATTGTGTGTAATTTCTATGTAATGATGAATATTGATAGATAAAGCAGTAATACCCTTCTCATTGATATTAAATGATTGATACTTTCTAAGTAGAATAGTAGTTTAATTCATACTCACACACTGCAGGAGAGTGGAGGTCCTCATGGTGTTCTACAGCACAGGAGTAACTGTCCACAGAATGACCCAACACTACTAGGGTATTACTAGAGTATTGTTGGGAAGTGGGCTCATCTAGATGTTGTCCGTTCTTGTACCAGATGTAGGTGGGGTTGTCAGTCAGAGTACAGGTGGTGCTACAGGTCAGTGTCTTCTGTCCCTCTGCAGCAGGAGTCACCTTCACCTGCAGACCTGAAACAATATGTATTAAACCAAATACACCTCTGTGTTAACAGGATGGTTAATTTATTTTCTCCTGTAATTCAATATGATGTACAGTTGTATCATACAGTGTAGTATTACCTGTGACAGACAGAGTTGTTCCTGGGAAACTATGACCCCATTCAAAGTTGTATGTTTTAAAAGTGAAGCGATACTCAGCTGAGTCCACCTCTCTCAGATCTGTGATTCTCAGGATGGAGGGACGTTGTAAACGCCATCCCACTTTGTCAGGGTACTTCACACGACCTGCATACCCTGGGTCTCTGTGGCGAAGTCAGGTAGGAGACCTGCGCCAACTGCCTGTACTTACCGTGGAGAGCGAGAGTACGGGCAGACACCGTGTTACGCAGTAGAGCGCATGGTGTCTCCTGTACGCGTGCATAGCCCGGTTCGGTACATTCCAGCTCCACGTATCGGCCGGGCTAGATTGAGCTTTGAGTCTGATGTCATGAAGCCGGCCCAACGCATCTGGCCACCAGTGCGTCTCCTCGGGCCGGCTTACATGGCACCAGCCTTACGCATGGTGTCCCCGGTTCGCCTACATAGGCCGGTGCGGGTTATTCCACCTCCCCGCACTGGTCGGGCGACGGGGAGCATACAACCAGGTAAGGTTGGGCAGGCTCAGTGCTCAAGGGAGCCAGTACGCCTGCACGGTCTGGTATTTCCGGCGCCACCTCCCCGCCCCAGCCCAGTACCACCAGTGCCTACACCACGCACCAGGCTTCCAGTGCGTCTCCAGAGCCCTGTTCCTCCTCCACGCACTCTCCCTGTGGTGCGTGTCTCCAGTCCAGTGCCCCCAGTTCCGGCACCACGCATCAAGCCTCCTGTGTGTCTCCAGAGTCCTGTACGCACTGTTCCTTCTCCCCGTACTCGCCCTGATGTGCGTGCCCTCAGCCCGGTACCACCAGTGCCGGTACCACGCACCAGGCTTATAGTACACCTTGAGAGTCCAGTGTGCCCTGTTGCTGCTCCCCGCACTAGCCTACAGTGCGCCTCATCCGGCCAGAGCTGTCCGTCTGCCAAGCGCCATCTGAGCCATCCGTCTACCCAGTGCCATCTGAGCCATCCGTCTGCCCAGTGCCATCTGAGCCATCCGTCTGCCCAGTGCCATCTGAGCCATCCGTCTACCCAGCGAGCCATGAGCAGCCAGAGTCGCCAGCCAGCCATGAGCAGCCAGAGTCGCCAGCCAGCCATGAGCAGCCAGAGTCGCCAGCGAGCCATGAGCAGCCAGAGTCGCCAGCGAGCCATGAGCAGCCAGAGTCGCCAGCGAGCCATGAGCAGCCAGAGTCGCCAGCGAGACATGAGCAGCCAGAGTCGCCAGCGAGCCATGAGCAGCCAGAGTCGCCAGCGAGCCATGAGCAGCCAGAGTCGCCAGCGAGCCATGAGCAGCCAGAGTCGCCAGCGAGCCATGAGCAGCCAGAGTCGCCAGCGAGCCATGAGCAGCCAGAGTCGCCAGCGAGCCATGAGCAGCGAGAGTCGCCAGCGAGCCATGAGCAGCGAGAGTCGCCAGCGAGCCATGAGCAGCGAGAGTCGCCAGCGAGCCATGAGCAGCGAGAGTCGCCAGCGAGCCATGAGCAGCGAGAGTCGCCAGCGAGCCAGGATCTTCCGAAGCCGCCAGTCAGCCAGGATCTTCCAGAGCCGCCAGTCAGCCAGGATCTACCAGAGACACCGAAGCGGATATTGACAATGGTGGAGTGGGGGCCACGTCCCGCACCCGAGCCGCCGCCATATTAAGGTCCACCCCGGAACCTCCCTTTATGTGTCAGGTTTTGCGGCCGGAGTCCGCACCTTTTGGGGGGGGGTACTGTCACGCCCTGGCCTTAGTATTCTTTGTTTTCTTTATTATTTTAGTTAGGTCAGGGTGTGACATGGGGAATGTTTGTGTTTTGTCATTTTGGGTGGTTATATGGTGAAGGGGGTGTTGGGTTTAGTGTATGAGTTTGTGTTGAGTGAATGTTTCTAGGTATGTCTATGGTTGAGTGAATGTTTCTAGGTATGTCTATGGTTGCCTGAGTGGTTCTCAATCAGAGACAGATGTCTTTCATTTGTCTCTGATTGGGAGCCATATTTAAGGCAGCCATAGGCATCATGCATTTGTGGGTAATTGTCTATGTCTATGTTCTATGTTGCATGTGTGCACTAGTTCATCTTAGCTTCACGATCGGTTGTTTTGTTCATTTTGTAAATGTTTGTTTTTTCCTTCATTAAAAGAAGATGTATTTTTCACGCGCTGCGCCTTGGTCCTCTCTCTCTCCCATTGACGTTCGTGACAGTTAGTCAGCACCTCTACACTAAATCAGTTTCTCTGGGTGTGTTATAGCTTCCAGTTTATTCTCCGTTAGTCAGCACCTCTACGCTAAATCAGTTTCTCTGGGTGTGTTGTTATAGCTTCCAGTTTATTTTCCGTTAGTCAGCACCTCTACACTAAATCAGTTTCTCTGGGTGTGTTATAGCTTCCAGTTTATTCTCCGTTAGTCAGCACCTCTACGCTAAATACGTTTCTCTGGGTGTGTTGTTATAGCTTCCAGTTTATTCTCCGTTAGTCAGCACCTCTACACTAAATCAGTTTCTCTGGGTGTGTTGTTATAGCTTCCAGTTTATTCTCCGTTAGTCAGCACCTCTACACTAAATCAGTTTCTCTGGGTGTGTTGTTATAGCTTCCAGTTTATTCTCCGTTAGTCAGCACCTCTACACTAAATCAGTTTCTCTGGGTGTGTTGTTATAGCTTCCAGTTTATTCTCCGTTAGTCAGCACCTCTACACTAAATCAGTTTCTCTGGGTGTGTTATAGCTTCCAGTTTATTCTCCGTTAGTCAGCACCTCTACACTAAATCAGTTTCTCTGGGTGTGTTATAGCTTCCAGTTTATTCTCCGTTAGTCAGCACCTCTACACTAAATACGTTTCTCTGGGTGTGTTGTTATAGCTTCCAGTTTATTCTCCGTTAGTCAGCACCTCTACACTAAATCAGTTTCTCTGGGTGTGTTGTTATAGCTTCCAGTTTATTCTCCGTTAGTCAGCACCTCTACACTAAATCAGTTTCTCTGGGTGTGTTATAGCTTCCAGTTTATTCTCCGTTAGTCAGCACCTCTACGCTAAATCAGTTTCTCTGGGTGTGTTGTTATAGCTTCCAGTTTATTCTCCGTTAGTCAGCACCTCTACACTAAATCAGTTTCTCTGGGTGTGTTATAGCTTCCAGTTTATTCTCCGTTAGTCAGCACCTCTACACTAAATCAGTTTCTCTGGGTGTGTTGTTATAGCTTCCAGTTTATTCTCCGTTAGTCAGCACCTCTACACTAAATCAGTTTCTCTGGGTGTGTTATAGCTTCCAGTTTATTCTCCGTTAGTCAGCACCTCTACACTAAATCAGTTTCTCTGGGTGTGTTGTTATAGCTTCCAGTTTATTCTCCGTTAGTCAGCACCTCTACACTAAATCAGTTTCTCTGGGTGTGTTGTTATAGCTTCCAGTTTATTCTCCGTTAGTCAGCACCTCTACACTAAATCAGTTTCTCTGGGTGTGTTGTTATAGCTTCCAGTTTATTCTCCGTTAGTCAGCACCTCTACACTAAATCAGTTTCTCTGGGTGTGTTGTTACAGCTTCCAGTTTATTCTC
The DNA here is from genome assembly GCF_016432855.1 of Salvelinus namaycush. Taxonomy (NCBI): domain Eukaryota; kingdom Metazoa; phylum Chordata; class Actinopteri; order Salmoniformes; family Salmonidae; genus Salvelinus; species Salvelinus namaycush. Next base: position 75,315,133 of record NC_052308.1, on the reverse strand, counting down.
CGTTAGTCAGCACCTCTACACTAAATACGTTTCTCTGGGTGTGTTGTTATAGCTTCCAGTTTATTCTCCGTTAGTCAGCACCTCTACACTAAATCAGTTTCTCTGGGTGTGTTGTTATAGCTTCCAGTTTATTCTCCGTTAGTCAGCACCTCTACACTAAATCAGTTTCTCTGGGTGTGTTGTTATAGCTTCCAGTTTATTCTCCGTTAGTCAGCACCTCTACACTAAATACGTTTCTCTGGGTGTGTTGTTATAGCTTCCAGTTTATTCTCCATTAGTCAGCACCTTTACACTAAATAATCTTCTCTGGGTGTGCGCCAGCTCATTACTTTTATTAGATTAATACAAATCAAGACCATTTCCAGACCTAAAGGGACAATGAAGATTAAACAGAACATCAGAAAATAGAATGTTACCTGTGACAGACAGAGTGACTCCAGGATCACCAGTATATTTCCCTCCAGTCTGATCTGTTATAAAGCTGAACTTGTATGTAGCTGAGTCACTCTCTCTCAGGTCTGTGATTCTCAGGGTGTGGCTATTCTTCTTATCTCTATGGTAAGTCAAACGACCATAGTAGTCTGGGTCATCTAACAGACTCACAGGATTCCCCTCAGCATCATATTTAGTGAACCAGAAGGTTGATGTGACTCTACCACTGGGATATGTGTAAGAGCAGGACATCTCCACTGTTGACCCCTTCAAGGTACAGATACTCTGAGTGGTATAAGTCACACTCCAGCCATTCCGCCCCAGTACCACTGAAACACAGTTAGACATCACAAGGACGTTACATTAAGTTCAAGGTCTTTTGACTCACACTAACACTTTGTTACATAGTTGCTGAGTTGAGACATTGATACTCTTTGGTTGAGTGTGAATGGAAACCACATAAGCTTCACTCAGTGAGGTGTGAAGAGAAAATGTTTAAAGTGAAGTGGAGACGCCAAATGTGTCGCCAGTAGAACATAAAAATGGTTATGCTTTTAGAAATGTCTGTAGTTTCAAACCGGGTAACTAAAAGTTATGAATGAGACCGTACCTGTCACAGACCAGAGAAAGACCACCAACACACTTCCTGCTGTTCTCAAGGACATTGTTGCATCTCCCACCCTGCAGTCTTAGAAACATAAACAACAACTCACTCTATAGCTGGTGAATAACTCCACCTGATACATTGAAGTAGAAACTGTAAATGGGGTACAGGTCCTCATTACTGAAAATGAACCAGGCTCATATTGTGTTGTGTTGTATTGTGCTATTTGGTTGTCTATGTGAATACTGTCTGTATGTAAGTCTATTGGACTATGTATGTAATGTGTGTGATGTGTTGCATGTCTGTCTACATCTGTCTATTTAAACTGACATGATGTGTGATCCAAGAAAATTATTTCCTAACGGTTACAATAAATGAATCATCACCATAATCATCGTCATCACCATCATCGCCATCATCACCATCATCATCATCACCATCATTATAAACAACAACAACAAAAACAATAACTTATTGAACAGATCTGTAGTACTGTAAACAGACATTTCTACATTGATTGTTCTGAAGCTGTTTTATTCTCAGAACCCCAAATATAGGAGGATAAATGTTCAATCCTCCACGGTCCGCCAAGCTGTACAGCATCCTAAAGACTGACCACCAGGTTCAATGATAGCTCCTATCCCCAAACTGTGAGTCTAAACAGCAAGTGACTCTCACACACACACACACAGTCACCATCTGTAGGGACGGCCCATAAGGCCCATGGAGTCTGTATCAAAGTCTAGAGAGCTGGTTGTTATGGATGTAGAAAAGTTAAAACACACATCCTACACAGTATAGATGTCAACCCTACTCCCTATCAGTCTGGTCCTGAAGGGCCCTCAGATAAATCCACTGTGTCACACACACACACACACACACACACACACACACACACACACACACACACACACACACACACACACACACACACACACACACACACACACACACACACACACACACACACACACTGCAGTGTTACAATGTTTGTCTGCATGTCTTTTTTACCCTGGTTAATCATCTCATCACTATGTAGATCAACACTCCTACACTGAGACACTTTATGAATACTGACCCTGACGTAACAACCAAAACACAGATCAAAACATAACAAGAAGTAAAATGATACATTACCCTCAAGTATATGACTTATAGCTACAAACTAATAACCCAAAACTATATTTAAATATATTGTCAAGAGTACTGACAGAGTGAAGTGAAGGGGAGAGGTCTTGTACAGTGAGTCAATTTACTGGTAGTGAGTGGGAACTGCTATTAAGTGTCAGTTCTGTGGTTGACACATACAGTATTTGAAGTACTCAGGACAAAAGTAGCTGAAAAAGAGGAAGGAATGGACAGTTCTGTAAGACATTAACATGCATGAGGACCAGAACAACATGTCAGAGAAGTGAGATTACTGTATTAAAATGGGCCCTACATTTCTATAATGGACACAATGTTCCCCATTTCCACTTTTATTTAAATACAGAACCATGTTAACAATATGTTGACTATTCTATATGGAATGTTTATAATATCTTAGAATGTGTTGCCTTGTCCATCTGAGTTCTACATGGAACAGGTCAAAGTTCCATTTACATTTGGTCAGTTCCATGATGTCATTCATTCTGTTCTACAAACACATTCAATTTACACTCCTCATCAGCTGCATCAAAGTGCTACTGAAGGTTCCAGTGTTCTAGACTAGAGTTCTCCCTACTGGCATCTCAACATTACTGCAGCCTCCTAATAACAATGTCCTCAATAATGTTGGACTAATGACAACATTATAAACTGACAATACATCAGATAGAATGGTGAAACACAACACTGTCTACTTGACAAGGTCACATTTTATCACACAAACACTGATGTCTGTAGTAGTACAACATGCCACTATCATATTATGTTACACTGTTGACCCTTGTGTACAGTACTGGTAGTAGCATTAGTTAGCAGAGGAATCAGTATCATCATCACCATAGTCTGCTGTCTTGACTCCTGCTGTCAATATACTGTATAGTCTAATGTAGCCTGTTATCCATATATAATCTAATGTAGCCTGTTATCCATATATAGTCTAATGTAGCCTGTTATCCATATATAGTCTAATGTAGCCAGTTATCCATATATAGTCTAATGTAGCTTGTTTTCCATATATAGTCTAATGTAGCCTGTTATCCATATATAGTCTAGTGTAGCCTGTTATCCATATATAATCTAATGTAGCCTGTTATCCATATATAGTCTAATGTAGCCTGTTATCCGTAGTCTAATGTAGCCAGTTATCCATATATAGTCTAGTGTAGCCTGTTATCCATATATAATCTAATGTAGCCTGTTATCCATATATAGTCTAATGTAGCCTGTTATCCGTAGTCTAATGTAGCCAGTTATCCATATATAGTCTAATGTATCCTGTTATCCATATATAGTCTAGTGTAGCCTGTTATCCATATATAATCTAATGTAGCCTGTTTCCATATAAAGTCTAATGTAGCCTGTTATCCGTAGTCTAATGTAGCCAGTTATCCATATATAGTCTAGTGTAGCCTGTTATCCATATATAATCTAATGTAGCCTGTTATCCATATATAGTCTAATGTAGCCTGTTATCCGTAGTCTAATGTAGCCAGTTATCCATATATAGTCTAATGTATCCTGTTATCCATATATAGTCTAGTGTAGCCTGTTATCCATATATAATCTAATGTAGCCTGTTTCCATATAAAGTCTAATGTAGCCTGTTATCCGTAGTCTAATGTAGCCAGTTATCCATATATAGTCTAATGTAGCCTGTTATACATATATAGTCTAATGTAGCCTGTTATCTATATATATTCTAATTTAGCCTGTTATCCATATATAGTCTAATGTAGCCTGTTATCCATATATAGTCTAATGTAGCCTGTTATCCATATATAGTCTAATGTAGCCTGTTATACATGTATAGTCTAATGTAGCCTGTTATCCATATGTAGTCTAATGTAGCCTGTTATCCATATATAGTCTAATGTAGCCTGTTGTCCATATATAGTCTAATGTAGCATGTTGTCCATATATAGTCTAATGTAGCATGTTATCCATATATAGTCTAATGTACCTGTTATCCATATATAGTCTAATGTAGCCTGTTATCCATATATAGTCTAATGTAGCCTGTTATCTATATATAGTCTAATGTAGCCTGTTATCCATATATAGTCTAATGTACCTGTTATCCATATATAGTCTAATGTAGCCTGTTATACATATATAGTCTAATGTAGCCTATTATCCATATATAGTCTAATGTAGCCTGTTATCCATATATAGTCTAATGTAGCATGTTATCCATATATTGTCTAATGTAGCCTGTTATCCATATATAGTCTAATGCAGCCTGTTATCCATATATAGTCTAATGTAGCCTGTTATCCATATATAGTCTAATGTAGCCTGTTATCTATATATAGTCTAATGTAGCCTGTTGTCCACATATAGTCTGATGTAGCCTGTTATCCATATATAGTCTAATGTAGCCTGTTATCCATATATAGTCTAATGTACCTGTTATCCATATATAGTCTAATGTAGCATGTTGTCCATATATAGTCTAATGTAGCATGTTATCCATATATAGTCTAATGTACCTGTTATCCATATAAATTCTAATGTAGCCTGTTATCCATATATCGTCTAGTGTAGCCTGTTATCCATATATAGTCTAATGTAGCCTGTTGTCCATATATAGTCTAATGTAGCATGTTGTCCATATATAGTCTAATGTAGCATGTTATCCATATATAGTCTAATGTACCTGTTATCCATATATAGTCTAATGTAGCCTGTTATCCATATATATTCTAATGTAGCCTGTTATCCATATATAGTCTAATGTAGCCTGTTATCCATATATAGTGTAATGTAGCCTGTTATCCATATATAGTCTAATGTAGCCTATTATCCATATATAGTCTAATGTAGCTTGTTATCCATATATCGTCTAATGTAGCCTGTTATTCACATATAGTCTAATGTAGCCTGTTATCCATACATAGTCTAATGTAGCCTGTTATCCATATATAGTCTAATGTAGCCTGTTATCCATAAATAGTCTATTGTAGACTGTTATCCATTTCTAGTCTAATGTAGCCTGTTATCCATATATAATCTTATGTAGCCTGTTATCCATATATAGTCTAATGTAGCCTGTTATCCATATATAGTCTAATGTAGCCTGTTATCTATATATAGTCTATTGTAGACTGTTATCCATTTCTAGTCTAATGTAGCCTGTTATCCATATATAATCTAATGTAGCCTGTTATCCATATATAGTCTAATGTAGCCTGTTATTCACATATAGTCTAATGTAGCCTGTTATCCATACATAGTCTAATGTAGCCTGTTATCCATATATAGTCTAATGTAGCCTGTTATCCATAAATAGTCTATTGTAGACTGTTATCCATTTCTAGTCTAATGTAGCCTGTTATCCATATATAATCTTATGTAGCCTGTTATCCATATATAGTCTAATGTAGCCTGTTATCCATATATAGTCTAATGTAGCCTGTTATCCATATATAGTCTAATGTAGTCTGTTATCCATATATAGTCTAATGTAGCCTGTTATCTATATATAGTCTAATGTAGTCTGTTATCCATATATAGTCTATTGTAGCCTGTTATCCATATATATTCTAATGTAACCTGTTATCCTTTTCTAGTCTAATGTAGCCTGTTATCCATATATAATCTTATGTAGCCTGTTATCCATATATAGTCTAATGTAGCCTGTTGTCCATATATAGTCTAATGTAGCATGTTGTCCATATATAGTCTAATGTAGCATGTTATCCATATATAGTCTAATGTACCTGTTATCCATATATAGTCTAATGTAGCCTGTTATACATATATAGTCTAATGTAGCCTGTTATCCATATATAGTCTAATGTACCTGTTATCCATATATAATCTTATGTAGCCTGTTATCCATATATAGTCTAATGTAGCCTGTTGTCCATATATAGTCTAATGTAGCATGTTGTCCATATATAGTCTAATGTAGCATGTTATCCATATATAGTCTAATGTACCTGTTATCCATATATAATCTTATGTAGCCTGTTATCCATATATAGTCTAATGTAGCCTGTTATCTATATATAGTCTAATATAGCCTGTTATCCATATATAGTCTAATGTAGCCTGTTATCCATATATAGTCTAATGTAGCCTGTTATCCATATATAGTTTAATGTTGTGGTGTATTCTGCACAGAGCCTTCACTGTGCGCTGCCACTTTAAGAGCACATCAGCAGTCAGGAAGGAGGAAATAAAGCTCTTCTGGCTCTCTGTGTGGAGCTGTTGGTTGGTGCAGAGTGTGTGCAACTCTGCAGAAGGCTTGTTTATTTTCAGCGTGCTTAGTTGTAAAGTATTAAGTCGATCGCCGGTGTTACTTCTCTAGGTCGTGGTTTATACTTGTTTTTCCAGACGTTGAAGTTAGGTACAGGTTTAGGTTCTGAATGAAAGATGAAAAGACGTGATTTATGTACGTCTGTGTTTGGGCCAAATGAAATGGTCCAGACTGGGCAAAATCTCAACCAAACACCGACGTCTATGATTGGTTCAGATTTGGTCCGGACCAGACCAAAAACCAACGTCCGTGAACGTGGAAATCAGGGCCGGTCCGAAATGCACCAAAAAAATACATCCAAGAGTTGTCAGTGTAGGACGGTGCTTAATGAGGCATAGCCTACAGTGTTGTCTGAAATGTAATTTTAGGAATGCCCATCTATATTGTAGGCCTACCATTTGTAAAACACCAAAAAAGACTGCCAGTTCGGACATGACCAAAAAAGATGTCCAAAAGACGTCGGCCTGTGCTTACGGGGGTGTTTTCTACCATGTCGGCCCACAATGGAATTTCATGAATGACCATCCATTTGGTAGGTCCACCGTTTGTAAAACAGGCCATTTCATCAACTTTATTAGCTCTGATTCCTGTGACTAATCAATTTGGCTAATTAAGCTCTTAATATCAGCTACCCAACTTTATCAGGAGGAGTAATCCTGAGCCTATTTGCAATGTGTTTACACAGCGGCAAATACAGAAATATGTTTTTTCTCTCACTATGATCAGCTTAGTAAAACATTAAAGGATACAAACTTGAAACCACTGATCATGACAATTTAGCCCACGGGATGAATCTCCTGGACAGCAGTAACTAGCCTGGTTGTCCAGTCCATATTGTCTATTTTACTTTGACCTGTCCTGTTTTTAGAATATGTTTTCTGTGTTGTTGGATGTGGGTCTTGGTCAGTTTAGCTCAGAAAATGCTGCCCTCGTCAACCTGCCGCCATAATCCTATGCAGGCCGGCCTTGTGTTTCATGTTAATACTACTCCTATACACAACCCACCGTCACTGTGTCTCATGTTAATACTACTCCTAAACACAACCCACCATCACTCTCTCATGTTAATACTACTCCTAAACACAACCCACCATCACTGTGTCTCATGTTAATACTACTCCTAAACACAACCCACCATCACTCTCTCATGTTAATACTACTCCTAAACACAACCCACCCTCACTGTGTCTCATGTTAATACTACTCCTAAACACAACCCACCATCACTGTGTCTCATGTTAATACTACTCCTAAACACAACCCACCCTCACTGTGTCTCATGTTAATACTACTCCTAAACACAACCCACCATCACTCTCTCATGTTAATACTACTCCTAAACACAACCCACCATCACTGTATCTCATGTTAATACTACTCCTAAACACAACCCACCATCACTGTCTCATGTTAATACTACTCCTAAACACAACCCACCATCACTGTGGCTCATGTTAATACTACTCCTATACACAACCCACCATCACTGTGGCTCATGTTAATACTACTCCTAAACACAACCTACCATCACTGTGTCTCATGTTAATACTACTCCTAAACACAACCCACCATCACTGTGTCTCATGTTAATACAACTCCTAAACACAACACACCATCACTGTGTCTCTTGTTAAAACTACTCCTAAAGCTCTTACGAAGCATCAACTCAATCACTCTTACTCTTACTGTCACTCTGTTTCTCTGAGAGCTCTTAAAATAGCATGCTAAAGTCTTCATGTGAAACAACATGTACAATGTACTTCCCATCTTTTGTAGCACACAATATAGCTCAGTATTTGTCAAGGGTGCCAATAATTTTGGTCGTGACTGTATATCTAACAATCAGATGAATATGTCAAAATACATGTATACACACACACACACACACACACACACACACACACACACACACACACACACACACACACACACACACACACATACACACACACACACACACACACACGCACACATGCACACACACACAGTTATACTTGACCCTGTTGAATGGAGATCTGGGTATTACTGGTGAAACAACAGTCCAGGGTCAGTTTTCACAAAGTGTATCAGAGTAGCAGTGCTGATCTGGGATCATTTGAGCCTTTTAGATCATAATTATACGGACCGTCTGAGACACTTTATGAATACAGGCCCTTATGTAACAACCAAAACACAGTTCAAAATAAACCAACAAGTACAAAGATACAGTAAGTCATGTGAAGTATGGCTAAAAACTTAAAAACTAAAACTATATTCCAAGATATTATCAAGTGTACTTACAGAGTTAAGTGAAGGGGAGAGGTCTTGAACAGTTAGTCAACGTACTGTCACTGTGTGGAAACAATAAGTAATCTACTGTAAGTGTTAGTAGAAGCAGGCGTAGCCTAAGTGTGAGTTCTGTGGTTGACACATTTTAAAAGTTGCCTAGTCAGTACATTAACATGCAGCAACAGCATTTCACATAAGGGATGTTACTGTATCTAAATAGAAAATGGTCTAAAGTCAGCATACTGTAGTTACATTTCTTTATTTGAGGAGTGGACCTACATGTTTTACAAGAGACAAAATGTGACCCATTCCCATCACTCCTCATCAGCTGGTACTGAAGGTTCCAGAACAGATGAAAGGGGAGTATCATTGGTACCAGTGTTCTAGACTAGAGCTCTCCCTACTGACATTTCAACATTACTGCAGCTTCCAGGCTTCATATGTCCCTACTTGTCTGATGAAAATATCTTAAATACCATTTAGAAAATGTCAAAAATATATTTAGAATAAAACAATCACGCACATAAAAGTACTGTTATTGGGACTTATGTTGAACTGGCGTTTGAATTGAGTGAACTAGTGATCTCAACTAGCTTGTTAGCTACATGAAGCTGCTGTTATTCAGTGATAAACAAGTTGTTTTGTGCATCAGACAGCTACTCTGAATGGACTGGATTGTGAACAATCAGCTGCTGCTGAATTACAGCAAGACCCACAGTTAGCTTGTGAGCTAGCTAGTTAGCTAACATTTAGCTATCAACATTAGCTAACTAGAAACAACAGACAACAGTGAGCTGTCATTATGCCAAAAAAAATCTAATATTTTCTTGCATAAAAACAACTGCATTGTTGCTTAGGGCTTGTCAGTAACCATTTCACAGTAAGGTCTACACCTGTTGTACTTGGAGCATGTGACTAATACAATTTGATTTGATTTGTGTGTCTAGGTGCTGGACATTGCTCCCTCTGACACTGGGTTTCTGAACCTCTAAAAGTCGTTTGGGGGGGGGGGGGGGGGTTCTACCAGCTGACATATGGAATTGTTTTAAGGTGGTCATACCATGGAACATTTAGATATTTGATTTTGAATTATAGTACCCCTTTAGGTTAAAAAGGAGAAGGACTAATGTTTGTGAGAGCAGGCAGGTGACTGCAATTTGGTCTGCCTGGAACATGCCCCATATTTAATTGTAATTCTATTAAATAATAGCATTTATTTATCCCCTGTTGGGGCAATTACTAGGCACCCAATGGCATCAGGCTGGCAGTGAGTCTCACAGTTAAATCACAAGGGGTCACATGTCCAGTCACATGACCATACATACATACACAGTAAAACACCTGATAACAACAGATGTCAGCCCCCTTAGTGTCTACAACATGGTCATCATAGAGGCGGTTCACTGGGCAAAGATCCCTTCAAGGTTCTAATGATGATGTAATTTCCATGTTTCACAGCTCAGGCCGAGGGAGAGGGGGAAGGAAATCAGAGGTGCACTCCTCTTCACTTTGATTGACACTTCACACACTCATTCTATATGTCCAGTGTTCTGTCTGGGATCTGTGGTCTGTGCCAGAGGACTACAAACGGGTCTCCCAAGCATCCTGTTCCCTTTTAAAGTAGGGACACAGTCCCTCATCCTCTTCCTTAATCTTCATCATTCTCCTCCCTCTCTACTATCCAGTCGCTGCGTGGTGGTCAGGGTTGCCATGGTTTCCTGTCTCTTCCTCTCTGGTCAGGCTTGTGTTTGAAGCAACACTTGTCACCATAGAAACAGCCGGTGGTCCTCCAGAAGAAACACTCGTCACCATTGATGGGAGCCATCCTCCTGGTCCTGGGAGAGAGAGAGACAAACAGTATGAAAACACAAACACCTGCACCTGTGCTCCTGCTTCCTCCTTCCATCACTTTGTACATTTCAAAAGTTTATATGAGATGATTGGTAACACTTTAGAATAACTCACAATGATGTTTTGAAAAGTACAATGAAAAGTATAACATTGCATTGTATTTTATAACCACCAGAAAGGAGTTGAATCGTTGTACTTTTCTCTCTAAGTTGAACGATGGTGATACTATTTATGTGCAAGACTCAAGCTCTCCTCTGAAGGCTCTTGACTCTGTGTATCATGCAGAGACGTCTAACTCACCATTGTGATCTCTACAGTGCTGTCAGGTGGACATCAGTAGCAACACGCAGGATCAAACACTGGTACATTCTTATTCAGAAGACCATTTAATAAGGAAAACTGCCATTATATATATCCTCTCTTCTAGCATGAAATGAGAACACATACAAACTCAGATCTCAATCTTGTTTTATGCTAACACTACCGAAAATTAGAACCAAACATGGAAAAATGTCCATTCATTATTCAGCCCCTTGATCTTGGAATGTCTTTCCTTGGAGGAGTTCAAAGGACAAATAGATTAACAGGTTATTGAGACATTTAGCTGTTTCTAGTTGTCAGTCCATGTCACTAGTTTGCATTGCCTTTTTTTAAGCCCCCGTTCCCACAGGAGACATTTTGCCTCTCGCCAGGCCACCATTGTAAATAATAATTTGTTCTGTATTGACTTGCCTGGTTAAATAAAGGTTAAATAAAGATTATCCTAAAAGTGCAATGGAACCAATAGCATAGTCCTAAATGTACAATAGAACCAATCACATAGTCCTAAGCATACAATGGAACCAATAGTATAGTCCCAAAAGTACAATGGAACCAATGGCATGGTCCCAAAAGTACACACTCCTTAAGTTCAAGCTAAAAAATTGAAAGCACATCACACATAGTTAAATGAATATGACAGCATTAGTTTCATCCCACCTTTAGCCTCTCCAAGGTGCAAGTGGACATGTTGGGATTCTTGAAGGTGAAAGAGGCACATAATCTCTCTTGTAGAACTCTGATACTCTCTCTCTCCCCACACCAACAGTACATAACCTAGATCTAGAATGTAGAACTCTGATACTCTCTATCTCCCCTCATCTACAGTACAGAAAAAGGAATTAGAATGTAGAACTCTGATACTCTCTCTCTCCCCACACCTACAGTACATAACCTAGATCTAGAATGTAGAACTCTGATAGTCTCTATCTCCCCACCGTTACAGTAGAGAACATAGAGAGTATCGGAGTTCTACATTCTAATTCTATCTCCCCTCACCTACAGCACAGAATTTAGAAGGAGGAGAGAAAGGGAGGGAGGTGGCCACAGTCAAAATACAAGGAATATAGGAACAGGGTGCTATTTGAGACAGCCTATAGAACCTATAACTGTAGGAATGTATACTGTGGAATAACCAGAATTAAACATACTCACCCACTTGAGTCCTGAGGGGAGGAGAGTTCTACCACTGGAATCCTGAGGGGAGGAGAGGTCCACCACTGGAGTCCTGAGGGGAGGAGAAAACCACCACTGGAGTCCTGAGGGGAGGAGAGATCCACCACTGGAGTCCTGAGGGGAGGAGAGGTCCACCACTGGAGTCCTGAGGGGAGGAGAGGTCCACCACTGGAGTCCCAAGGGGGGGAGAGGTCCACCACTGGAGTCCCAAGGGGGGGAGAGGTCCAACACTGGAGTCCTGAGGGGAGGAGAGGTCCACCACTGGAGTCCTGAGGGGAGGAGAGGTCCACCACTGGAGTCCCAAGGTGGGGAGAGGTCAAACCGCTGGAGACCTGAGGGGAGGAGAGGTCCACTACTGGAGTCCTGAGGGGAGGAGAGGTCCACCACTGGAGTCATGAGGGGAGGAGAGGACCACCACTGGAGTCATGAGGGGAGGAGAGGTCCACCACTGGAGTCCTGAGAAGGGAGCCGAGAGCAGCCTGCACTGTGGTAAACTTCTCCAGCAGCAACGATCTCTGCACATCCTCAAAATCCAGGTCCTACATGAGATAGAGAGAGACACACAACCAAACCTCAGCTTTGGACACATTGAGTTATCCAACTCTACTACCACCAACTCCATCACGCTGGAGCCTGACCCCTGTCTCCCCTCACCATGATCTGCAGGACCTTGCAGTTGAAGACCTCAGTGGAGGACTCATCTCAGTCCTGATCCAGCTTTAACACCTGATCCATGGCTCTTTCTGCCTCACCATACAGCTGGAGAAAGAAGAGGGGAGGGATGGCCAGAGGGGGAGTGAGAGGAGGTAGAGGGAAGGGAGAGAAAGAGGATGTGTGAGAGAGGGGAGATGAAGCGAGAGAGAGCAGGGGGGAAGAGAGGGGGAGATACGATGAGTGGGGAGAGGGAGAAGAGATTGATAGTCAGATTCCACCGACACACACACACACACACACACACACACACACACACACACACACACACACACACACACACACCCTGTCAGCAATGTCCACTTTCACAGTAGAGAGCTCAGACACTGACCTTTAACCCCATCAGTGCACTCCCCTTGAGGAAGTATCCCTTTGGCCAATAGGGGCGAGCTGGATGGACTTCTGAGCGTCTGATAGGGCAGAGGGTAGAGCTCCAGACACCATTAGGAGTACAAACCACATTCCCAAAGAAATACAAGAAATGAGATCAATGTAGAAATAGTACAGATCAATGCCACCTAGGAAATCTGTTTGACAACTTAAATGTGAGTACTCCTTCAATAGTCTAGGGAGCAACATACCCATACCACACACATACACACACAGGCATCCACAAGAACACATCCATACAATGTCTGAACTACTGGGTTGGAATCTGGCAAGGTCTAGACATGTATGTGTGTGTGTGTGTGTGTGTGTGTGTGTGTGTGTGTGTGTGTGTGTGTGTGTGTGTGTGTCGCCGCTCATGGTTAAATGATTCAATGGCACCATCATGTGTCCAATAGGCAGAAATACAAGAAACAAGAGCAGAATGGAAATAGTTCTGATTTAATGTAAATTAACAAAATAATCCATTTATTTGTTGTTTATTTATTGTCTACCTTTGAGCTTATTTATAACATGATGCTTATACTGTATTCAATGTATCTAAAATACCTAATAATTAATAATTTGATAATAAAACAAGCAATATCATGACACTGAACAATATGGTATTACATAATATAAAATATAAAATGCCCAATAATGACTGACAGCAAGACAAAGTAATATTTTAACACATCAGGAGCAACTCGAGAGATACACATATTTAAAAGCTCTTGTCAATATAATTCCTTTTTGTGTCACTAAGACAAGCCAGAATGTTATATGTTATAAAAATCTGGAATTGGCAAAATCCCATAAAAAAGATAACCAATACAATCTATAGACAGTAAACAGATAAGTGGAAATGTTGAGCCTGTAAACGAACCCACAAATGCTGATGCTCCAGATACTCAACTAGTCTAAAGAAGGCCAGTTTCATTGCTTCTTTAATCAGCAAGCACAACAGTTTTCAGCTGTGCTAACAAATTGTAATATGGTTTTCTAATGATTCATTTGCCTTTTAAAATGATAAACTTGGATTAGCTAACAAAACGTGCCATTGGAGCACAGGAGTGATGGTTGCTGATAATGGGCCTCTGTACGCCTTTGTAGATATTATATACAAATCTGCTGTTTCCAGGTACAATAGTAATTTACAACATTAACAATGTCTACACTGCATTTCTGATCAATTTGATGCTATTCTTTCAAAAACAAGGACATTTTAAGTGACCCCAAACTTTTGAACGATAGTGCACATACTGTATTTATCGTTAGGAGAACAATCTAAATTCCTGCATTTACTCAAAAGTTAAAGCTCATTGTCTCAAACCTTCTAGATTAGAAAGCATTATGATAGTAAGAGAATAGCACTGTGAGGCCTAGCTTTGGTTTGATGCTGTAGCTCTTCAGTCCAGGTTCTGTTGTGGTTCTCTTCAGTCCAGGTTTTGTGGTGGTTCTCTTCAGTCCAGGGTCTGTGGTGGTTCTCTTCAGTCCAGGTTCTTTTGTGGTTCTCTCCAGTTCTCATAATCGGAGGGTTCAGCATCTACCTGAGGGGCTGTGTCACTGTCCAGGTTCTGTGGTGGTTTGCTCCAGTTCTCATAATCAGAGGGCTCAGCATCTATCTGAGGGGCTGTGTCACTGGGAGAGTCTCTCACATTCTGAAAGAAGACACAGTGAATGAGCACTTTACGAACCCCTCCCTCTAACATTTTTATGTAAATTAATTTGCTTACTGTCTATGGTATTGGGATTGAAATAACTTTAGTTGTTGACATGATTACCTGTGTGTCTGCTGTGGCATCACTTCCTCCTGTGGATCTCCTGTAAAGAGGGACAGAGTGAGTTCTGCTATCTACTGACCTCTAGTGGAGGTTGATATGTTACTAACACAGTAGATGTAAATAGCTGTCTCACCTCTTCATTAAGCAGTAGATGGTGACTAGAAAAGCTCCAGCAGTCAGGACAGCCCCCACCCCCACCACAGGAACCCAGGGAAACACTGCTGTAGTATCATTAGATTATAAATGCATGGTGGCGATATGACATAGAGGAAACCAGGGAAACACTGCTGTAGTATCATGAGGTTATAAATGCATGATGAAGATATGACATAGAGGAACCCAGGGAAACACTGCTGTAGTATCATTAGATTATAAATGCATGGTGGCGATATGACATAGAGGAAACCAGGGAAACACTGCTGTAGTATCATGAGGTTATAAATGCATGATGGAGATATGACATAGAGGAAACCAGGGAAACACTGCTGTAGTATCATGAGGTTATAAATGCATGATGGAGATATGACATAGAGGAAACCAGGGAAACACTGCTGTAGTATCATGAGGTTATAAATGCATGGTGGAGATATGACATAGAGGAAACCAGGGAACCACTGCTGCAGTATCATGAGATTATAAATGCATGGTGGAGATATGACATAGAGGAAACCAGGGAAACACTGCTGTAGTATCATGAGGTTATAAATGCATGGTGGAGATATGACATAGAGGAACCCAGGGAAACACTGCTGTAGTATCATGAGGTTATAAATGCATGGTGGAGATATGACATAGAGGAAACCAGGGAAACACTGCTGTAGTATCATGAGGTTATAAATGCATGATGAAGATATGACATAGAGGAAACCAGGGAAACACTGCTGTAGTATCATGAGGTTATAAATGCATGGTGGAGATATAGGGGAAACCAGGGAAACACTGCTGTAGTATCATGAGATTATAAATGCATGGTGGAGATATGACATAGAGGAAACCAGGGAAACACTGCTTGCAGGGTCATGGGTTAATAAATGCATGATGTCAGAATGAAATCTGTAAAATTACAGAGCACCAAAAATGGACAGAATGTGACATACTTACATATAACATTAGTATGGACAGGGATATGTTCTCTCCCAATAATGTTCAGGGCCTCGCAGTAGTATCCCTCTCTGTCCTCAGAGCTGATGTTATGGATGGTGTATCTCTGTCCAGAATGTCTCATCGACATGTTCTTGTACGTTATCTTGTACCAGGTGTATTTGTCCACAGGTGGGTTGGCATCACTGCTGCAGGTCAGATTCACTGAACTACCCTCCACTATTTCACCAGAGGGACTGACTGACACTGAGGTGTTCTTTGGGCCATCTGGATAACAGACAAATTAAAAGTTAGCCTTCTCATTATGAAATGGTGTAAGTATTTTGAACTGTAAAATCAACATCCATTAATCTAAATGAAATAGTAGCCCTATTTCATGTCTGTTTCACTGCACATCAACACTGACCAATGATGTATTGGATGATTTTGACAGACTTTAAAAAGTGTATTAGTCACACTCACACATTGCAGGAGAATTGATGCCTTTTACAGCACAGTAGGAGCTGTCTTCAGTTTTAAAGTACACTGAGTATGAGTGGGAGGAGGCCCCTTGTACAATCTTACTGTTCCTGTACCAGATGTAGGTGGGGTTGTCAGTCAGAGTACAGGTGGTGCTACAGGTCTGTGTCGTTGACCACCATGTAGTGGTCACCTTCACCTGCAGGTCTGGAGTAGATAACAACATTAAAACCATCAATGACCTGTTGTCTAGTTGAAATGAGGCAGGAGTGGACGTTCTCAAACCATCAATTCAGACATTCCTATTTTACCATACATTCATATTAATTATATTATTTCAATACAAATCAAGACAATTTTCCAGAAACAACTAAACAGATTAGCATTATATATATAATATCACTGTACCTGTAACAGACAAAGTGACTCCAGGGTTACCAAAATATTTTCCTCCGGTCTGATCTGTTATATATCTGAACATGTACGTAGCTGAGTCACTCTCTCTCAGGTCTGTGATTGTCAGGGTGTGTCCATTCGTCTTATCACTACGGTACGTCACACGACCTTTGTAGTCTGGGTCATCTAACAGACTCACATAATTCTCCACATCAATAATTTTAGTGAACCACAAGGTTGTTTTGACTGTACCACTGGGATATGTGTAAGAGCAGGTCAGCTTCACTGTTGACCCCTTCAAGGTACAGATACTCTGAGTGGTGTATGTAACACTCCAGCCAATCTGACTCAGTACCACTGAAACATAGTTAGACATCACAAGGACGTTACATTAAGTTCAAGGTCTTTTGACTCACACTAACACTTTGTTCCATAGTTGCTGAGTTGAGTGTGAATGGAAACCACAGATAAGCATCATGCAGTGAGGTGTGAAAGATAACTATTTACAGTGAAGTGGAGATGCCGAATGTGTTGACAGTAGAACACAAGTGGTTGTGCTTTTAGAAATATCTGTAGATTGACAAACAGAGCAACTAAAAGACAGGAATGAGACCATACCTGTCACAGACCAGAGAAAGACCACCAACACACTTCCTGCTGTTCTCAAGGCCATTGTTGCATCTCCCACCCTGCAGTCTTAGAAACATAAACAACAACTCACTCTATAGCTGGTGAATAACTCCACCTGATACATTGAAGGATAAACTGTAAATGGGGTACAGGGCCTCATTACTGAAAATGAACCAGGCTCATATTGTGTTGTGTTGTATTGTGTTATATGGTTGTCTATGTGAATACTGTCTGTCTGTAAGTCTATTGCACTATGTATGTAATGTGTGTGACGTGTTGCATGTCTGTCTACGTCTGTCTATTTAAGCTGACATGATGTGTGATGCAAAAATAATTTCCTAATGTATACAATAGTCATCATCATTATAAACAACAACAATCACTTATTGAACAAATCTGTAGTACTGTAAACACATATTTCTGACCACAAGGTTCAATGACAGCTCCTATCCCCAAGCTGTGAGGCTAAACAGCAAGTGACTCACAAACATGCACACACGCACACCCAAACACACACACACACACACACACACACACACAGCAACACCATCCTTCGCTTTGGCTCGCCCTCCTGTTCAGCTCAGGCGTTCGGCGTCGCCGGCCTTCTAGTTGCTGCCGAACCTGCTGCTGGCAAACACCCTTCACTCATCAACCCCGGACTTGTTCGTCTTCATCACACGCACCTGGTTCCAATCCCCACTCTATCACTGTATTTATACTCCCTCTGTCATTTGTCTTTGTCGGTCATTGTAAATGTTGCTTGTTTTCCTGCTATTTCCTGAGTACTTTACAATTTTAACCTTTTCTCAATAGGGGGTGCTGTTTGCACTTTGTAATAATTTAGTTCCCAAATTAAACTGCCTCGTACTCAATTCTTGCTCGTACAATATGCATATTATTATTACTATTGGATAGAAAACACTCTAGTTTCTAAAACCGTTTGAATTATATCTGTGAGTAAAACAGAACTCGAGTTGGAGCAATTTTCCTATGAGGAAGTGAGGAATCTGAAATCTGCAGGCTGTTCTGAGGTCGGTTTATTAATTTGCATGTCTTCTATTGGTTGAGATGCACTGCATACGCCTTCCCCTGGATGTCAGCAAATAGTGAGAATTGAAATGGAGTTGCTAGGCAGATCTGAGGCCTTATAAATGGGCTGGCAACGTGGGGTCCTCTCTTTCTTTCCTTCGCCATGACGCAAGACAGACCTCAGGATGGCGTTCTAGAAAGCTCCCGTTATAGCCCTTAGATATATCCGGCTCTGATTTTATTCGATATAGGTGTTAAAGACATCATAATGTTGTTATTTTAAACCGAGTTATATCAGTTTATATCAGTATATTGCGATTTTCGGGTATTTATTTGTGCTGCGTTCTAGTGAGTTGGGCACGTCTGGCCCACATGGCTAATGTTTACTGCTAATTCCAAAGTTGAAGGCGACAATCTACAACCGAGCAACGATTCTTTTGGAAAAAGGACAACTTGCCCAAGATTCTGATGGGAGCTCATCAAAAAGTAAGAACTATTTATGATGTTAATTCGTTGTTCTGTTGAAAAATGTAAAACTCATATTCCGCCATTAATTTCGGTGCGGTCTCGCTTTAACGCACGCTGTATGTCGTAGTAACGTTAATTTTAAAAATCTAACACAGCGATTGCATTAAGAACTAATGTATCTTTCATTTGCTGTCCAACCTGTATTTTTTAGTCAAGTTTAAATTTAGTTACTGATTAGATTAGGTGCCTCTCCCAAGATTTCTCCCGACATATTGTTGGCAGCTTGGCTATTATTCTCATTGTATAACCACGATTTGTGCAGCTAAATATGCACATTTTCGAACAAACTCTATATGTATTGTGTAATATGATGTTATAGGACTGTCATCTGAAGAAGTTTGAGAAGGTTAGTGAAAAAATGTATATCTTTTGCTGGTTTATTCGTTATCGCTATTGTTGGCTTGAATCAATGCTGTTGTGTGGTTGGCTATTGTAGTAAGCTAATATAATGCTATATTGTGTTTTCGCTGTAAAACACTTAAAAAATCTGAAATATTGGCTGGATTCACAAGATCTTTGTCTTTCATTTGCTGTACGCTGTGTATTTTTCATAAATGTTTTATGATGAGTATTTAGGTAATTCACGTTGGTCTCTGTAGTTATTCTAGTTGCTTTGGTGAGAGTTGTGATGGTGGCTGCAATGGTAAACTATGATTTATACCTGAAATATGCACATTTTTCTAACAAAACATATGCTATACAATAAATATGTTATCAGACTGTCATCTGATGAAGTTGTTTCTTGGTTAGTGGCTATTTATATCTTTATTTGGTCGAAATTGTGATAGCTACCTATGCAGGAAAAAAATTGTGGGAAAAAAAAGTTGTGTGGTTAGCTAATAGATTTACATATTGTGTCTTCCCTGTAAAACATTTTAAAAATCAGAAATGATGGCTGGATTCACAAGATGTGTATCTTTCATCTGGTGTCTTGGACTTGTGATTTAATGATATTTAGATGCTAGTATTTACTTGTGACGCTATGCTAGGCTATGCTAGTCAGCTTTTTTACTGATGGGGGTGCTCCCGGATCCGGGATTGTGTGTAAGTAGAAGTTAATAGATTTCAGTAGTTCTAAACCTGCAACTGCCTCCTGACTCTCTACACTAGTGACACACACACACACACACACACACACACACACACACACACACACACACACACACACACACACACACACACACACACACACACACACACACACACACACACACACACACACACACACACACACAGACCATCTGTAGTGAAGGCCCATGAGGCCCATGGAGTCTGTATCAAAGTGTAGAGAGCTGGTTGTTATGGATGTAGAAAAGTTAAAACACACTTCCTACACAGTATAGATGTCAACCCTACTCCCTATCAGTCTGGTCCTAAAGGGCTCTCAGCTAAATCAACTGTGTCACACACACATTTAAATAGTTTATTTGAATCACCAATCAAATTGAACTTTTCAAAGGACCCTGAATGCATGGCACTTAAGGGTACAGAAAGCACCTCCCTCTCCAAACAGCTAGACTGCCCACGTCAGCTGAAACAGAGCAATACCTAGCCAATTGTTTTGCCCTAGTTTTTGTCATGTCAGCAAATTGGAGGCCACGCACTGCAAGCCTGTGTGAGTGGCCGAGACGGACAAATATCAGTGCCACCAGCTAGCACCTCCACCCAGGCTGTCCAAGCACCAGGAGGGGCTGGTATTTAAAACCTGTCTAGGACACACGTTCCACTAGCGGAACCCCCCCCACATTCCACTGAAAGGCAGCGCGGGAAATTCAAAAATATTTTTTAGAAATATTTAACTTTTACACATTAACAAGTCCAATACAGCAAATGAAAGATAAACATCTTGTGAATCCAGCCAACATTTCCGATTTTTTAAATGTTTTACAGCGAAAACACAACATATACAGTATTTATGTTAGCTCACCACCAAATCCAAAAAAGCACAGACATTTTTTCACAGCAAAGATAGCTTTCACAAAACCCAAAAATATAGATACAATTAATCACTAACCTTTGAACATCTTCATCAGATGAGTCATATGACATCATGTTACACAATACATTTATGTTTTGTTCGATAATGTGCATATATATATATATATATATATATATATATATATATATATATATATATATATATATATATATATATATATATATATAAATAATCTCAGTTTACATTGGCGCGTTACGTGCAGTAATGTTTTGATTCCAAAACATCCGGTGATTTTGCAGAAATACTCATAATAAACATTGATAAAAGATGCAAGTGTTATTCACAGATTTAAAGATAAACTTATCCTCTATGCAACCGCTGTGTCAGATTTCAAAATAAACGTTACGGAAAAAGAATAATCTGA
This sequence comes from Salvelinus namaycush, assembly GCF_016432855.1. Lineage (NCBI taxonomy): Eukaryota > Metazoa > Chordata > Actinopteri > Salmoniformes > Salmonidae > Salvelinus > Salvelinus namaycush. The sequence continues at coordinate 75,293,710 of NC_052308.1, read as the reverse complement.
GAACGGCGCTCAGAGCACAATCCAGCCAAAGAAATAGTCGCCATTTTGGCGTCAACAGAAGCTACAAAAACACTATAAATATGCACTTACCTTCGAATAACTTCATCAGAAGGCACTCCCAGGATTCCCAGTTCGACAATAAATGACTGAAAAGTTCCATAAAGCCCATCATTTAGCCACTTGTTGTTAGCATGTTCAGCCCACTAATCCATTTTCATGACGCACGAGCAATCCCTCCAGACGAAAACTCAAAAAGTTCCGTTACTAGTCGTAGAAACAAGTCAAATGATGTATGCAATCCATATTTAGGATGTGTTTAACATTAATCACCAATAAGGATCCAACCGGAGAATTTCATTGTCTGAAGAAAGAGCATTGGAACTAGAGCACTCTCTCTCGCTCGCGGACAAAATGAGACTGAGAATTTCTGAAGACCACTCAGTAAAATAGCTCCTATGAGCCCCTCCTTTATAGTAGAATCATATAACCAAAATCTAAAGACGGTGACATCTAGTGGAAGCCCTAGGAAGTGTTTGCTCATCCATAACTATAAGGGGTATCATTTGGCACTGTTTTGAAAATCGAGTTCTCACCTCCTGTTTGGACTTCTTCTCAGGTTTTTGTCTGCCAAATCAACTCTGTTATACTTACAGACATAATTCAAACAGTTTTAGAAACTTCAGAGTGTTTTCTATACAATGGTAATAATAATATGCATGTATTACCTTCTGGGACAGAGTAGGAGGAAATTCCGTTTGGGCACGCAATTTGTTCAAAGTGGAAATGCTGCCCCCTGTCCCGATGAAGTTGCAGATTCTCTGTAAAGACCTGCTCCATGTAGCCGTTAAATGAGCAGCCCACTTCCAAAATGAGCACCTCCCCCTGGCCTCTCCCCACAACAACAATATCTGGCGTATTTGGCACACAGGAAAACACATCATCATCAACATTAAACCAGCTTCAAATCAAATCAAATAGTTTTTGTCACATGCGCCGTATACAACAGTGAAACGCTTACTTACAAGCCACTAACTAACAATGTAGTTATAAGAAAAATACAACAAAAAAATTAATAAATAAAAGTAACAAATAATTAAGAGCAGCAATAAAATAACAATAGTGAGGCTATATACAGGGGGTAAAGGTACAGGGTCAATGTGCGGGGGCACCGGTTAGTTGAGGTAATTGAGGTAATATATACTTGTAGGTAGAGTTATTAAAGTGACTTATAAATAGATAATAACAGAGAGTACTGTAGCAGCAGAGTAAAAAGAGGGGGGGGGGGGGCAATGCAAATAGTCTGGGTAACCATTTGATTAGCTGTTCAGGAGTCTTATGGGTTGGGGTAGAAGCTGTTAAGCAGTCTTTTGGACTGACACTTGGTGCTCCAGTACCGCTTGCCGTGCGGTAGCAGAGAGAACAGTCTACGACTAGGATGGCTGGAGACTTTTTTAGGGCCTTCCTCTGACACCGCCTGGTATAGAGGTCCTGGATGGCAGGAAGCATGGCCACAGTGATGTACTGGGCCGTTCTCACTACCCTCTGTAGTGCCTTGCGTACGGAGGCCGAGCAGTTGCCATATTATTGGCAGTGATGGAACCAGTCAGGATGCCCTCGATGGTGCAGCTGTAGAACCTTTTGAGGATATGAGAACCCATGCCAAATCTTTTCAGTCTCTTGAGTGGGAATGGGTTTTGTCGTGCCCTCTTCACGACTGTCTTGGTGTGCTTGGACCATGTTAGTTTGTTGGTGATGTGGACACCAAGGAACTTGAAGCTCTCAACCTGCTCCACTACAGCCCCGTCAATGAGAATGGGGGCGTGCTCAGTCCTCCTTTTCCTGTAGTCCACAATCATCTCCTTAGTCTTGATCACGTTGAGGGAGAGGTTGTTGTCCTGGCACCACACGGCCAGGTCTCTGACCTCCTCCCTATTTGCTGTCTCGTCGTTGTTGGTGATCAGGCAGGCCGACCACTGTTGTGTCATCAACAAACTTAACTTAACTTAATCTTCTTTCCAAGATGGCATAGCAGTTCAGACGTCATTTTGTCCTCGTATTGTCGTGTCCTGTATATATATATATATTTACACCTTTCTTCGCATATCTTTTATATATTTTATTATCCAAGAACTCAACTACAAAAAGCTTTCCTGCAACCCGCCTCACCAATTACAGAAAAAAGAAGTATTATTTACCTAAAATCTGAAAATTCACAATTGAAGCTAGCCAGAAGCTAACCAGAAGCTAGCCAGAAGCTAACCAGAAACTAGCCAGAAGCTAACCTGAAACTAGCCAGAAGTTAGCCGGTTTACTGGCTAACGTTAGTATTTCAGCTACCCACGTTTTGTGGTCATCAGCTATTCCTTTAGCTCGATAATCTATCGGAACTTTTGTACAACGCGACTCAGACCAGAACATACCGGACCTATTTTTCTCAATATCCCCGGATTTCAACCGCAAGCTCTGGACATTTACACCTTGATTTCGCAGCTAGCTAGCTGCAAACCGTGTGACTATTGGCTTACGTCGATCCCGGAGCACACTTAAATTATTCCGGAGCTAGCCAGCTGAAGAGTTCCATCAGCCATTCCTGGGCTACAATCACCTATCCGGACTAATTTTTTTTTACTACAAATGCGGAGCCCCACCGGGCCTTCACGACTGACTACCGACGTTATCTGCCCGAGGGAGTTATCCAACTGGCACCTCCGTCGCGACGTTACCTGAACGCTCATCTGGGGCCCGCTAATCGTTAGCTGTCTTATTGGCTGCTATCTGAATAAGTATATCGGACAATTTTTCTTGGGTCACTATATCTATTTTGCCAATTGGATTGATCCCCTCTACCACACGGAACCCCACTAATCTACCGACGGAAACGCACGAGGTGACTAAAAAAAGACCTCCATCCTATGCTATCTTGCTACCGATAGCCAGCTACCCGGCCAGCTGTCTGGATCGCCGTGACCCCAACCAACCTCTACTCACTGGACCCTTATGATCACTCGATTAAGCATGCCTCTCCTTAATGTAAATATGCCTTGTCCATTGCGGTTCTGGTTAGTGTTTATTGGCTTATTTCATTGTAGAGCCTCTAGCCCTGCTCACTATACCATATCCAACCTTTCAGTTCCACCACCCACATATGCGATGACATCACCTGGTTTCAATGATGTTTCTAGAGACAATATCTCTCTCATCATCACTCAATACCTAGGTTTACCTCCACTGTATTCACATCCTACCATACCTTTGTCTGTACATTATTCCTTGAAGCTATTTTATCGCCCCCAGAAACTTCCTTTTACTCTCTGTTCTAGACGTTCTAGACGACCAATTCTCGTAGCTTTTAGCCGTACCCTTATCCTACTCCTCCTCTGTTCCTCTGGTGATGTAGAGGTGAATCCAGGCCCTGCAGTACCTAGCTCCACTCCTATTTCCCAGGCGCTCTCTTTTGATGACTTCTGTAACCGTAATAGCCTTGGTTTCATGCATGTTAACTTCTTATGGCTGCAAGGGGCAGTATTGAGTAGCCAGTTAAATCGTGCCCATTTCAAACGGCCTCGTACTCAATTCTTGCTCGTACAATATGCATATTATTATTACTATTGGATAGAAAACACTCTCTAGTTTCTAAAACCGTTTGAATTATTTCTCTGAGTGAAACAGAACTCATTCTGCAGCACTTTTCCTGACCAGGAAGTGGAACGTCTGAAATCGATGCTCTGTTCTTCTTCATGCCTATAAATGGGCATAAGACCTATTAGTATACATACACGTCATACACCTTCCTCTGGTTGTCAAGAGGCTGTGAGAGAAGAAATGAGGTGATTATCTCGATCTGAGTTGGAACACATCATCTTGGAATCTCGTGTCCACCATTTTCGGTACTCTGAATAGCGCGAGCTGGACAGTGTGATTGCCTTTTGTTTAGCTTCCGTTATAGGCGACTACAATCTCCGGCTTTGATTTTATTTGATACATGTCACCATATCATCGTAAAGTATGTTTTTTCAATATGGTTTCATCAGATTATTGAAATTTTTTCGGGAGTTTTGCTGTGTTCCGTTCTCTTCCGTTTGTTGACATGGAGAGTGTCGTGGCACCCGGCTAGCGCGCTTGCTAAATGAAGAGGGAAAGTGTCCGTTCTGAATCCAAACAACGACTGTTCTGGACAAAGGACACCTTGTCCAACATTCTGATGAAAGATCAGCAAAAGTAAGACCCATTTTATGATGTTATTTCATATATCTGCCGTAGTCGCCGGCGCCCAAGTGTTTCTGGCTATTGTGCTAAGCTAATATAACACTACATTTTGTTTTCACTGTAAAACACTTGATAAATCGGAAATATTGTCTGGAATCACAAGATGCCTGTCTTTCAATTGCTGTACACTATGTATTTTTCAGAAATGTTTTATGATGAGTATTTAGTTATTTGGCGTTGGTGTCTGTAATTATTCTGTCTGCTTTCGGTGCAATTTCTGACTGTAGCTGCAATGTAAACTATGATTTATACCTGAAATATGCACATTTTTCTAACAAAACATATGCTATACAATAAATATGTTATCAGACTGTCATCTGATGAATTTGTTTCTTGGTTAGTGGCTATTTATATCTTTATTTGGTCGAATTTGTGATAGCTACTGATGGAGTAAATAACTGGTGGAGTAATGAAAAATGGTGTCTTTTGCTAACGTGGTTAGCTAATAGATTTACATATTGTGTCTTCCCTGTAAAACATTTTAAAAATCGGACATGTTGGCTTGATTCACAAGATGTGTACCTTTCATCTGGTGTCTTGGACTTGTTAATGTGTAAACGTTAAATATTTAAAAAAAATATCTTTTGAATTTCGCGCCCTGCACTTTGAGCTGGCTGTTGTCATAAGTGTACCGACGCCGGGCTGCAGCCATAAGAAGTTAACATTAGAAGCCTCCTCCCTAAGTTTGTTTTGTTCACTGCTTTAGCACACTCTGCCAACCCAGATGTTTTAGGCGTGTCTGAATCCTGGCTTAGGAAGACCACCAAAAATTCTGACATTTTCATCCCTAACTACAAGATTTTCAGACAAGATAGAACGGCCAAAGGGGGCGGTGTTGCAATCTACTGCAAAGATTGCCTGCAGAGTTCTGTTTTACTATCCAGGTCTGTTCCCAAACAATTTGAACTTCTACTTTAAAAAAAATCCACCTCTCTAAAAACAAGTCTCTCACCGTTGCCGCCTGCTATAGACCACCCTCTGCCCCCAGCTGTGCTCTGGACACCATATGTGAACTGATTGCCCCCCATCTATCTTCAGAGCTCGTGCTGCTAGGCGACCTAAATTGGAACATGCTTAACACCCCAGCCATCCTACAATCTAAGCTTGATGCCCTAAATCTCACACAAATTATCAATGAACCTACCAGGTACCACCCCAATTCCGTAAACACGGGTACCCTCATAGATATCATCCTAACCAACTTGCCCTCCAAATACACCTCTGCTGTTTTCAACCAAGATCTCAGCGATCACTGCCTCATTGCCTGCATCCGTAATGGGTCAGCGGTCAAACGACCTCCACTCATCACTGTCAAACGCTCCCTGAAACACTTCAGCGAGCAGGCCTTTCTAATCGACCTGGCCGAGGTATCCTGGAAGGATATTGATCTCATCCCGTCAGTAGAGGATGCCTGGATATTTTTTTTAAATGCCTTCCTCACCATCTTGAATAAGCATGCCCCATTCAAGAAATGTAGAACCAGGAACAGATATAGCCCTTGGTTCTCTCCTGACCTGACTGCCCTTAACCAACAGAAAAACATCCTATGGCGTTCTGCATTAGCATCGAACAGCCCCCGTGATATGCAACTTTTCAGGGAAGTAGGAAACCAATATACACAGGCAGTTAGAAAAGCCAAGGCTAGCTTTTTCAAGCAGAAATTTGCTTCCTGCAACACAAACTCAAAAAAGTTCTGGGTTACTGTAAAGTCCATGGAGAATAAGAACACCTCCTCCCAGCTTCCAACTGCACTGAAGATAGGAAACACTGTCACCACCGACAAATCCACTATAATTGAGAATTTCAATAAGCATTTTTCTACGGCTGGCCATGCTTTCCACCTGGCTACCCCTACCCCGGTCAACAGCACTGCCCTCCCCTCTGCTACTCGCCCACGCCTTCCCCATTTCTCTTTTTCCCAAATACAGTCAGCTGATGTTCTGAAAGAGCTGCAAAATCTGGACCCTTACAAATCAGCCGGGCTAGATAATCTGGACCCTTTCTTTCTAAAACTATCTGCTGAAATTGTTGCCACCCCTATTACTAGCCTTTTCAACCTCTCTTTCGTGTCGTCTGAGATTCCCAAAGATTGGAAAGCAGCTGCGGGTTATCCCCCTCTTCAAAGGGGGGGACACTCTTGACCCAAACAGCTACAGACCTATATCTATCCTACCCTGCCTTTCTAAGGTCTTCGAAAGCCAAGTCAACAAACAGATTACCGACCATTTCGAATCCCACCATACCTTCTCCGCTATGCAATCTGGTTTCAGAGCTGGTCATGGGTGCACCTCAGCCATGCTCAAGGTCATAAACGATATCTTAACCGCCATCGATAGGAAACAATACTGTGCAGCCGTATTCATTGACCTGGCCAAGGCTTTTGACTCTGTCAATCACCACATCCTCATCGGCAGACTCGACAGCCTTGGTTTCTCTAATGATTGCCTCGCCTGGTTCACCAACTACTTCTCTGATCGAGTTCAGTGTGTCAAATCGGAGGGTCTGTTGTCCGGACCTCTGGCAGTCTCTATGGGGGTGCCACAGGGTTCAATTCTTGGACCGACTCTCTTCTCTGTATACATCAATGATGTCGCTCTTGCTGCTGGTGAGTCTCTGATCCACCTCTACGCAGACGACACTATTCTGTATACTTCTGGCCCTTCTTTTGACACTGTGTTAACAACCCTCCAGGCGAGCTTCAATGCCATACAACTCTCCTTCCGTGGCCTCCAATTGCTCTTAAATACAAGTAAAACTAAATGCATGCTCTTCAACCGATCGCTGCCTGCACCTGCCCGCCTGTCCAACATCACTACTCTGGACGGCTCTGACTTAGAATATGTGGACAACTACAAATACCTAGGTGTCTGGTTAGACTGTAAACTCTCCTTCCAGACTCACATCAAACATCTCCAATCCAAAGTTAAGTCTAGAATTGGCTTCCTATTCCGCAACAAAGCATCCTTCACTCATGCTGCCAAACATACCCTTGTAAAACTGACCATCCTACCAATCCTCGACTTCGGTGATGTCATTTACAAAATAGCCTCCAAAACCCTACTCAATAAATTGGATGCAGTCTATCACAGTGCCATCCGTTTTGTCACCAAAGCCCCATATACTACCCACCACTGCGACCTGTACACTCTCGTTGGCTGGCCCTCGCTTCATACTCGTCGCCAAACCCACTGGCTCCAGGTCATCTACAAAACCCTGCTAGGTAAAGTCCCCCCTTATCTCAGCTCGCTGGTCACCATAGCAGCACCTACCTGTAGCACGCGCTCCAGCAGGTATATCTCTCTGGTCACCCCCAAAACCAATTCTTCCTTTGGCCGCCTCTCCTTCCAGTTCTCTGCTGCCAATGACTGGAACGAACTACAAAAATCTCTGAAACTGGAAACACTTATCTCCCTCACTAGCTTTAAGCACCAGCTGTCAGAGCAGCTCATAGATTACTGCACCTGTACATAGCCCATCTATAATTTAGCCCAAACAACTACCTCTTTACCTACAGTATTTATTTATTTATTTTGCTCCTTTGCACCCCATTATTTCTATCTCTACTTTGCACTTTCTTCCACTGCAAACCAACCATTCCAGTGTTTTTTACTTGCTATATTGTATTTACTTCGCCACCATGGCCTTTTTTTTTAAAATATTTTTATTTATTTATATATTTTGTTTGCCTTCACCTCCCTTATCTCACCTCACTTGCTCACATTGTATATAGACTTATTTTTCACTGTATTATTGACTGTATGTTTGTTTTACTCCATGTGTAACTATGTGTTGTTGTATGTGTCGAACTGCTTTGCTTTTTCTTGGCCAGGTCGCAATTGTAAACGAGAACGTGTTCTCAATTTGCCTACCTGGTTAAATAAAGGTGAAATTAAAAAATTTTAAAAAATGATGGTGTTGGCGTCGTGCCTGACCATGCGGTCATAAGTGAACAGGGAGTACAGGAGGGGACTGAGCACGCAACTCTGAAGGGCCCCCGTGTTGAGGATCAGCGTGGCGGATGTGTTGTTACCTAGCCTTACCGGTCCCGTGTGGCTCAGTTGGTAGAGCATGGCGCTTGCAACGCCAGGGTTGTGGGTTCATTTCCCACGGGGGGAACAGGATGAATATGTATGAACTTTCCAATTTGTAAGTCGCTCTGGATAAGAGCGTCTGCTAAATGACTTAAATGTAATGTAAATGTACCACCTGGGGGCGGCCCATCAGGAAGTCCAGGATCCTGTTGCAGAGGGAAGTGTTTAGTCCCAGGGTCTTAACTTCTTCTGGCTGAAGGGGCAGTATTGAGTAACTTGGATAAAGGTGCCCATTTCAAACGGCCTCGTACTCAATTCTTGCTCATACAATATGCATATTATTATTACTATTGGATAGAAAACACTCTCTAGTTTCTAAAACCATTTGAATTATATCTGTGAGTCAAACAGAACTCATTTGGCACAAACTTCCTGACCAGGAAGTGGAAAGTCTGAAATCGAGGCTCTGTTCTTCTTCCTGCCTATAAATGGGCATGATACGTAAGAGTATACGTGCACTTCATAGACCTTCCCCTGGATGTCAAGAGGCTGTGAGAGAAGAAATTTAGTGTTTATCTTGGTCTGAAGTGGAATACAAGCTCTTTGTATGACGTGTCCGCCCATTTCCGGTACTCTGGAGAGCGCGAGGTGGACAGTGGGATTGCCTTCTGTTTAGCTGCCGTTATAGGCGACTACTATCTCCGGCTTTGATTTTATTTGATACATGTGACCATATCATCGTAAAGTATGTTTTTTCAATATAGTTTAATCAGATTATTGAAATTTTTTCGGGAGTTTTGCCGTGTTCCGTTCTCTGACTTTGTTGACGATGGAGAGATCCGTGCCACTTGGCTAGTGTGCTTGCTAAACCCTAGACCAACTCCAATTTGCATTCCACCCCAACAGATCCACAGATGATGCAATCTCTATTGCACTCCACACCTGGACAAAAGGAACACCTATGTGATAATGCTATTCATTGGCTACAGCTCAGTGTTCAACACCATAGTGCCCTCAAAGCTCATCACAAAGCTTAATAAAGAGAAATTCTTCATTAAGTTCAAGTAATCGCTGTTCTGATTTCCAGAAGTTATTTTCGGTCATAAGAGACGGTAGCAGCAACATTATGTACAAAATAAGTTACAAACAACAAGAAAAAACTAACAAAATAGCACAGTTGGTTAAGAGCCCATAAAACGGCAGCCATCTTCTCCAGCGCTAACAAGGTGACCCTTTACACAAGAATGTTTATGCATGTGTGCTGTCGGTGAGACTACTTGTCTCACCTCGCTGGCTATCAGGTCAAGAAGGCGGTCATGTCTAGAAATGTACAACCCCCCCCCCCCCCCCCACACACACACACACACACACACACACACTGCAGTGTTACAATGTTTGTCTGCATGTCTATTTTACCCTAGTTAATCATCTCATCACTATGTAGATCAACACTCCTACACTGAGACACTTTATGAATACTGACCCTGATGTAACAACCAAAACACAGATCAAAACATAACAAGAAGTACAATGATACATATATCATATATGACTTATAGTCAACTAAAAACAAATGAACAAAAACTATATTTCAAGATATTGTCAAGAGTACCTACAGAGTGAAGTGAAGGGGCCAGGTCTGTACAGTGAGTCAACTTACTGGTAGTGAGTGAGAACTGCTATTTCTGTGGTTGATACATATTTAAAGTAGTCAGGACACGAGTAGATGATACAGAACTGTCCTTTCCTTCCTCTTTAAGACATTAACGTGCATGAGGACCAGAACAGCATGTCAGAAAAGGGAGGTTACATTTCTATGGGTCCTACATTTCTATAATGGACAAAATGTCCCCCATTTCCACTTTTATTTAAATACAGAACCATCTTAATATGTTGATTATTCTTTTTGGAATATTTATAATATCTTAGAATGTGATGCCTTGTCCCTCTGAGTTCTACATGGAACAGGTCAAAGTTCCATTTACATTTGGTCAGTTCCATGATGGCGTTCATTCTATTCTACAAACCCATTCAATTTACACTCCTCATCAGCTGCATCAAAGTGGTACTGAAGGTTCCAGTGTTCTAGACTAGAGCTCCACCTACTGGCATCTCAACATTACTGCACCATCCTAATAATAATGTCCTCATTAATGTTGGGCTAATAACAACATTACAAACTGACATTACATCAGATAGAATGGTGAAACACAACTCTGGCTACTACTTGCCAAAGTCACATTTAATCACACAAACACTGATGTCTGTAGTATTACAACATGCCACTATCATATTGTGCTACTCTGTTGACCCTTGTGTACAGTACTGGTAGTAGCATTAGTTAGCAGAGGAATCAGTATCATCATCACCATAGCCTGCTGTATTGACTGCTGCTGTCCATATACTGTATAGTCTAATGTAGCCTGTTATACACATAGTCTGATGTAGCCTGTTATCTATATATAGTCTAATGTAGCCTGTTATCAATATATAGTCTAATGTAGCCTGTTATCCATATCTAGACTAATGTAGCCTGTTATCCATATATAGTCTTTTGTAGCCTGTTATACATATATAGTCTAATGTAGCCTGTTATCCATATATAGTCTAATGTAGCCTGTTATCCATATATAGTCTAATGTAGCCTGTTATCAATATATAGTCTAATGTAGCCTGTTATCCATATATAGTCTAATGTAGCCTGTTATCCATATATAGTCTAATGTAGCCTGTTATCCATATATAGTCTAATGTAGCCTGTTATCCATATATAGTCTAATGTAGCCTGTTATCCATATATAGTCTATTGTAGCCTGTTATCCATATATAGTCTAATGTAGCCTGTTATCCATATATAGTCTAATGTAGCCTGTTATCCATATATAGTCTAATGTAGCCTGTTATCCATATATAGTCTATTGTAGCCTGTTATCCATATATAGTCTAATGTAGCCTGTTATCCATATATAGTCTAATGTAGCCTGTTATCCATATATAGTCTAATGTAGCCTGTTATCCATATATAGTCTAATGTAGCCTGTTATCCATATATAGTTTAATGTTGTGGCGTATTCTGCACAGAGCCTTCACCGTGCGCTGCCACTTTAAGAGCACATCAGCAGTCAGGAAGGAGGAAATAAAGCTCTTCTGGCTCTCTGTGTGGAGCTGTTGGTTGGTGCACAGTGTGTGCAACTCTGCAGAAGGCTTGTTTATTTTCAGCATGCTTAGTTGTAAAGTGTTAAGTCGATCGCCGGTGTTACTTCTCTAGGTCGTGGTTTTACATTTACATTTTAGTCATTTAGCAGACGCTCTTATCCAGAGCGACTTACAGTAGAGTGCATACATTTTATTACATTTTTTTTACATACTGAGACAAGGATATCCCTACCGGCCAAACCCTCCCTAACCCGGACGACGCTATGCCAATTGTGCGTTGCCCCACGGACCTCCCGGTTGCGGCCGGCTGCGACAGAGCCTGGGCGCGAACCCAGCCCAGCCTGGGCGCGAACCCAGAGACTGTGGTGGCGCAGCTAGCACTGCGATGCAGTGCCCTAGACCACTGCGCCACCCGGGAGGCCCGGGTTTTAAAATACTTGTTTTTCCAGACGTTGAAGTTAGGGTCACTTTAGGTTCTGAATGAAAGATGAAAAGACGTGATTTATGTACGTCTGTGTTTGGGCCAAATGAAAGCTTGCCAAACACCGACGTCTATGATTGGTTCAGATTTGGTCCGGAATGCACCAAAAAAACATCCAGTCCAGACAGGACCAAAAAAAAAACATCCAAAAGGTGTCAGTGTAGGACGGTGCTTAATGAGGCATAGCCTACAGTGTTGTCTGAAATTGAATTTTAGGAATGCTCATCTATGTTGTAGGCCTACCATTTGTAAAACACCAAAGAAGACTGCCAGTTCGGACATGACCAAAAAATATGTCCAAAAGACGTCGGCCTGTGCTTACGAGGGTGTTTTCTACCATGTCGGCCCACAATGGAATTTCATGAATGACCATCCATTTGGTAGGTCCACCGTTTGTAAAACAGGCCGTTGCATCAACTTAATTAGTCCTGATTCCTGTGACTAATCAATTTGGCTAAATAAACTCTGAAAATCAGCTACCCAACTTTATCAGGAGGAGTAATCCTGAGCCTATTTGCACTGTGTTTACACAGCGGCAAATGCAGAAATATGTTTTTTCTCTCGCTATGATCAGCTTAGTAAAAAATTGAAGGATACAAACTTGAAACCACTGATCATGAGAATTTAGCCCACGGGATGAATCTCCTGGACAGCAATGACTAGCCTGGTTGTCCAGACCATATTGTCTATTTTACTTTGACCTGTCCTCAGAGATGGCCGCCTCGCTTCGCGTTCCTAGGAAACTATGCAGTATTTTGTTTTTTTACGTGTTATTCTTACATTGGTACCCCAGGTAATCTTAGGTTTTATTACATACAATCGGGAGGAACTACTGGATATAAGAGCAACGTCAACTCACCATCATTACGACCAGGAATGCGACTTTCCCGAAGCGGATCCTCTGTTTTGCCCACCACCCAGGACAATGGATTGGATCCCAGCCAGCGAACCAAAACAACGACGCCGTAAAAGGGGCAGACGGAGCTGTCTTCTGGTCAGGCTCCGGAGACGGGCACATCGCGCACCGCTCCCGAGCATACTACTCGCCAATGTCCAGTCTCTTGACAACAAGGTTGATGAAATCCGAGAAGGGTAGCATTCCAGAGAGACATAAGAGACTGTAACGTTCTATGCTTCACGGAAACATGGCTCACTCGAGACACGCTATCGGAGTCGGTACAGCCACCTGGTTTCTTCACGCATCGCGCCAACAGAAAAAGCATCTTTCTGGTAAGAAGAGGGGCGGGGGGGTATGCCTTATGATAAACGAGACTTGGTGTGATCATAACAACATACAGGAACTCAAGTCCTTCTGTTCACCTGACTTAGAATTCCTCACAATCAAATGTCGACCGCATTATCTACCAAGAGAATTATCTTCGATTAGAATCACAGCCGCATATATTCCCCCCCAAGCAGACACATCGATGGCCCTGAACAAACTTTATTTGACTCTATGTAAACTGGAAACCACATATCCTGAGGCTGCATTCATTGTAGCTGGGGATTTTAACAAGGCTAATCTGAAAACAAGACTCCCTAAATTCTATCAGCATATCGATTGTGCTACCAGGGCTGGTAAAACCCTAGATCATTGTTATTCTAACTTCCGCAACGCATATAAGGCCCTCCCCCACCCTCCTTTCGGAAAAGCTGACCACGACTCCATTTTGTTGCTCCCTGCCTATAGACAGAGACTAAACCAGGAAGCTCCTGCGCTCAAGTCTGTTCAACGCTGGTCCGACCAATCTGATTCCACGCTTCAAGATTGCTTCGATCACGTGGATTGGGATATGTTCCGCATTGCGTCAAACAACAACATTGACGAATACGCTGATTCGGTGACCGAGTTTATTAGCAAGTCCATCGGCGATGTCGTACCCACAGCAACTATTAAAATATTCCCAAACCAGAAACCGTGGATTGATGGCAGCATTCGCGCACAACTGAAAGCGCGAACCACTGTTTTTAACCTCTCTGGGGTAGGTGGGACACAATCGTCCAGACTGGCCAATAGCCAGGGAAAATGCAGAGCGCCAAATTCAAATAAAATACTATAAAAATCAAACTTTCATTAAATCACACATGTAAGATACCAAATTAAAGCTACACTCGTTGTGATTCCAGCCAACACGTCAGATTTCAAAAAGGCTTTTCGGCGAAAGCACAAGATGCTATTATCTGATGATAGCACAACAGTAAACAAAGAGAGTAGCATATTTCAACACTGCAGGCACGACACAAAACGCAGAAATAAAAATATAATTCATGCCTTACCTTTGACAAACTTCTTTTGTTGGCAATCCAATATGTCCCATAAACATCACAAATGGTCCTTTTGTTCGATTAATTCCGTCGATATATATTCAAAATGTCCATTTATTTGGCGCGTTTCATCCAGAAAAACACAGCTTCCAACTTGCACAACGTCACTACAAAATATCTCAAAAGTTACATGTAAACTTTACCAAAACATTTCAAACTACTTTTGTAATACAACGTTAGGTATTTTTAATCGTTAATAATCGATCAAATTGAAAACAGGATGATCTGTGTTCAATACAAAAAGAAAACAAACTGACGCAACTTTTCTGGTAATGTGCCTCTCTCAAACAATCCACTTCAAGTAACTCTCATTTAAGATGGCCGTACTTCTTCATTACACAAAGGAAAAACCTAAACCAATTTCCAAAGACTGGTGACATCCAGTGGAAGCGGTAGGAAATGCAAACAAGTCCCTTAGAAATCTGGTTTCCCAATGAAACCTCATTGAAAAGACAGTGACCTAAAAAAAAAAAAAAATCTGAATCCTATCCCGAAGAAGTTAACCAGGGCAAGGTGACCCGAAACATGACCGAATACAAACAGTGTAGCTATTCCCTCCGCAAGGCAATCAAACAAGCTAAGCGTCAGTATAGAGACAAAGTAGAGGCGCAATTCAACGGCTCAGACACAAGGTAGGTGGCAGGGTCTACAGTCAATCACGGATTACAAAAAGAAAACCAGCCCCATCGCGGACCAGGATGTCTTGCTCCCAGACAGACTAAACAACTTCTTTGCTCGATTTGAGGACAATACAGTGCCACTGACACGGCCCGCTACCAAAACCTGCGGACTCTCCTTCACTGCAGCTGACGTGAGTAAAACATTTAACCTGTTTTGGCTGCAGCCCGACACCGGTACACTTATGACAACATCCAGCTCAAGTGCAGGGCGCGAAATTCAAAAGATATTTTTTTTAAATATTTAACTTTCACACATTAACAAGTCCAATACAGCATATGAAAGGTACACATCTTGTGAATCAAGCCAACATGTCCGATTTTTAAAATGTTTTACAGGGAAGACACAATATGTAAATCTATTAGCTAACCACGTTAGCAAAAGACACCACTTTTCTTACTCCATCAGTTTTTTACTCCATCAGTAGCTATCACAAATTCGACCAAATAAAGATATAAATAGCCACTAACCAAGAAACAACTTCATCAGATGACAGTCTGATAACATATTTATTGTATAGCATATGTTTTGTTCGAAAAATGTGCATATTTCAGGTATAAATCATAGTTTACATTGCAGCTACAGTCAGAAATTGCACCGAAAGCAGACAGAAAAATTACAGACACCAACGCCAAATAACTAAATACTCATCATAAAACATTTCTGAAAAATACATAGTGTACAGCAATTGAAAGACAGGCATCTTGTGATTCCAGACAATATTTCCGATTTATCAAGTGTTTTACAGCGAAAACACAATATAGCGTTATATTAGCGTAGCCACAATAGCCAGAAACACTTGGGCGCCGACGTCCAGTTCACATGCACGACAGATATTAGAAATAGCATCATAAAATGTTTCTTACTTTTGGTGATCTTCCGTCAGAATGTTGGACAAGGTGTCCTTTGTCCAGAACAGTCGTTGTTTGGATCTGGAACGGCAAATTTCCCTCTTGATTTAGCATGGGCACTTGCCAAGTGGCACGGATCTCTCCAACGTCAACAAAGTCAGAGAACGGAACACGGCAAAACTCCAGAAAAAATTTCAATAATCTGATTAAACTATATTGAAAAAACATACTTTACGATGATATGGTCACATGTATCAAATAAATCTAAACCGGAGATGTTAGTCGTCCATAACGACAGCTAAACAGAAGGCAAATCCATGTCCCCTTTCGCGCGCTCCAGAAACAGGAAATAGACGGTCACGTCATACAAAGAGCTTTAATTCCACCTCAGACCAAGATAAACACGAAATTTCTTTTCTCACCGCCTCTTGACAACCAGGGGAAGGTGTATGAAGTGTACGTAGACTCTTACGTATCATGCCCATGTATAGGCAGGAAGTTGAACAGAGCATCGATTTCTGACATTCCACTTCCTGGTCAGTAAATGTGCTGCAGAATGAGTTCTGTTTCACTCAGAGAAATAATTCAAACGGTTTTAGAAACTAGAGAGTGTTTTCTATCCAATAGTAATAATAATATGCATATTGTACGAGCATGAATTGAGTACGAGGCCGTTTGAAATGGGCACGATTTAACTGGCTACTCAATACTGCCCCTTGCAGCCATAAGAAGTTATTAATAATGGAAAAATGGATGTAAAAAATGTATCACTAGCCACTTTAAACAATGCCACTTTTATATGTTTACATACCCTACATTACTCATCTCATGTGTATATACTGTACTCTATACCATCCACTGCATCTTGCCTATGCCGTTCTGTACCATCACTCATTCATATGTCTTTATGTACATTCTTCATCCCTTTACACTTGTGTGTATAAGGTAGCTGTTGTGAAATTGTTAGGTTAGATTACTCGTTGGTTATTACTGCATTGTCGGAACTAGAAGCACAAGCATTTCGCTACACTCGCATTAACATCTGCTAACCATGTGTATGTGACAAATAACATTTGATTTGATTTGATTTAAGTGTCAGCACATTTCTCATGTGACTGGGTGTAATTTAGGTTAGATCTGAGAAAGCTGATGTAAAAAGTTTGCCGAAAAGGCCACATACTCTTTTTCTTTTTCTTTTTTTACAGAATGTTGGTGGAGCGCTGCAGTGATGCGTCTCTCCAACAGCACCCTGGAGAGGCATGCTGGGAATGGACAATATAAATAGTTTGCATCCCTGTCTTTGACAAAGTGGTTACTGCTTATCACAGGGTGGAATCAGAGCTCACTTAAAAACCCCACTGGTTGAGAGAAAATGTCATTGTTTTTAGGCAGAATTATGTGAGGTTTTCTGTGTTGTTGGATGTGGGTCTTGGTCAGTTTACCTCAGAAAATGCTGCCCTCTTCAATCTGCCGCCATAGACCTAATCCTATGCAGGCCGGCCTTGTGTCTCATGTGAATACTACTCCTAAACACAACCCACCATCACTGTGTCTCATGTGAATACTACTCCTAAACACAACCCACCGTCACTGTGTCTCATGTTAATACTACTCCTAAACACAACCCACCATCACTGTGTCTCATGTTAATACTACTCCTAAGCACAACCCACCATCACTGTGTCTCATGTTAATACTACTCCTAAACACAACACACCATCACTGTGTCTCATGTTAATACTACTCCTAAACACAACCCACCATCACTGTGTCTCATGTTAATACTACTCCTAAACACAACCCACCATCACTGTGTCTCATGTTAATACTACTCCTAAACACAACCCACCATCACTGTGTCTCATGTTAATACTACTCCTAAACACAACCCACCATCACTGTGTCTCATGTTAATACTACTCATAAACACAACCCACCATCACTGTGACTCATGTTAATACTACTCCTAAACACAACCCACCATCACTGTGACTCATGTTAATACTACTCCGAAAGCTCTTACGAACCATCCACCCATTCACTCTCACTCTAACTATAGGCCATTTTCAAACAAGTCTCCACAACAATCTATTACTCTCAGAGCCCTTAAAATAGCATGCAAAGGTATTATATATGAAACCACATGTACAATACTGTATCAGATTAAAATGCAGAAATACATCTACAAAGTATACTGTACATAACAGAAAAACAAAACAATGTAAATTCCAACAGCATCGCCAGGCACATAACAGGATACAGGAGTTCATGGACACAAACAAATTATAAAAGATACATATTTTAAGATATCGTCAAGCATACTTACAGAGTGAAGGGGAGATGTGTTGCAAGTTAACTTACTGGAAGTCTATGTAAATAGACACTGAGTGTGAGGTTTGAAGTCTGTGGTTGACACAACATTGAAGCAGTCAGACGATAGAGTTGAATAGAGGGCGCACTTGCGTCAAAGCCTGTTTTAGCATGGCTAAGCCATTGAATACACCATTTAATTTGGTATACCGACTGTTATTAAACTTATGGAAGTTTAAGAAGAATACATTAACTACTTTAAAATGGAAATAGCCCTCAATGGCACTGCTCATTCTGTCACAGAAGACATCTTGACAAAGATGCCAAGATATACCCTCTATCCAACTCTATGTCAGTAACTAAGACACTTATGCAGAAGGCTTCCTTCCACAGTCACACAGACAGTGTTCACGAGCATCAAAACTGTGATGTATGATGGGTAAATTGTGACTGACTGGTCTATTAATAATATTGAGTAGTTATTTATCATGCAAGGTGATTTGTAAATCTTGACTTGCCTATAAAGTTGGCTGCAATGTCGAACACTCCCACATATACATAACATTATAGCATTTGAAACAAAAATCCCATTCAAGTCATGGGACCGATATTAGTATTTCATATGCTAACATTCTCACATCATATTCAAATCATCTATAAGTGACTTTGTTGAGCTTCACATTGCATTTTATACTTTTGAATGATTTCTACATAATGTGCGAGAAATGCCTCTTATCGGTCGCATTACTTGAATGGGATTTGTGCCACGAATGCTAAAACGTTAGCAAGTGGAAACAGTGCCAGGGGAAACTAAACCAAAGCATGGATTGCTGTCACACCATGTTCATAGACTGCTAAAAGGGTAAGGAAACTAATGTGTCATTTAGCAGCGGCTGTGGCAGCACTAGCAGCAGTAGCAGCGGCTGTGGCAGCACTAGCAGCAGTAGCAGCGGCTGTGGCAGCGGCTGTGGCAGCACTAGCAGCAGTAGCAGCGGCTGTGGCAGCACTAGCAGCAGTAACAGCGGCTGTGGCAGCACTAGCAGCAGTAGCAGCGGCTGTGGCAGCACTAGCAGCAGTAGCAGCGGCTGTGGCAGCACTAGCAGCAGTAGCAGCAGTAGCAGCGGCTGTGGCAGCACTAGCAGCAGTAGCAGCAGTAGCAGCGGCTGTGGCAGCACTAGCAGCAGTAGCAGCAGTAGCAGCGGCTGTGGCAGCACTAGCAGCAGTAGCAGCGTGTGTAACACAAAAGGCCGTTGGCCCCAATGAGACAGTAACGAGGATAATCTCTTCTCCCCTTTCCAAAAGGCCGCTGTCCTTTCCGTCAGTACATCCATGTCAGTACATGTCATTTTGTAATTTGAGTGAACCTTCAAGATATTATAACAATATATTAGCAAGAGAATAGAGGTGTAAGGACTAGCTTTGGTTTGGTGCCATAGGTCTTCAGACCATGTTCTGTGGTGGTTCTCTTCAGTCCATGTTCTGTGATGGTTCTCTTTAGCCCATGTTCTGTGGTGGTTCTTTTCAATACATGTTCTGTGGTGGTTCTCTTTAGTCCATGTTCTGTGATGGTTCTCTTTAGCCCATGTTCTGTGATGGTTCTCTTCAGTCCATGTTCTGTGGTGGTTTTCTTCAGTCCATGTTCTGTGGTGGTTCTCTTCAGTCCAGGTTCGGTGGTAGTTGTCTTCAGTCCAGGTTCTGTGGTGGTTATCTTCTGTCCAGGGTCTGTGGTGGTTCTCTTCAGTCCAGGTTCTGTGGTGGTTCTATCAGTCCAGGTTCTGTGGTGGTTTTATCAGTCCAGGTTCTGTGGTGGTTTTCTCCCCTGAATGGTCTGATACACGGAGGGCTGAGAGTCTCTCTGAAGAGCTGTGAACGTGTCACTGGGCGAGTCCCGCACACTCTGAGAGAGACAGCGACACAGGAAACACAGTATGAGCACTTTACACACTGCTCTATAGCATTCTCTCTGACTTCTACTTCCTGTGTTCATCTCTCTCGCTCACCCACTTACCCACTCACACAAACAAACACAAAAACTGTATACAAGATAAACACATTAATGAATATGTTATAACATACTTACTGCCAGTTGATTGTCAGAGTGTGGCCATTCTTCTTGTCGCTACGGTACTTCACACGACCTTTGTAGTCTGGGTCATCACTCAAAGTCACGGTATAAAGTTTGGTAAACCAGAAGGTTGTTGTGACTGTACCACTGGGATATGTGTAAGAGCAGGACAGCTCCACTGATGACCCCTTCAAGGTACAGATACTCTGAGGGGTGTATGTCACACTCCCAGTAACACTGCAACGCAATCACACATGATAGTGATTATACATCACAGACTCATTTTCTCACACTAACAGCGTTTGTCCACACTTTGTTGCCGTACTCTACTTGCTGAGTGTGAATGAAAACCACAGAAAGGACCTAAGCGTTACTTAGTGAGGTGTGAAAGACAACTATTCCAGAAAAGCAGAAGCCCCTAACAGACGATGCCACTGAACACACCAGAATAACATTAAGATAACATTACTAA
The DNA here is from genome assembly GCF_016432855.1 of Salvelinus namaycush. Classification (NCBI taxonomy): domain Eukaryota; kingdom Metazoa; phylum Chordata; class Actinopteri; order Salmoniformes; family Salmonidae; genus Salvelinus; species Salvelinus namaycush. The sequence continues at coordinate 75,273,075 of NC_052308.1, read as the reverse complement.
AACATTATGAATGAGACCATACCTGCTACAGACCAGAGAAAGACCCCCAACACACTTCCTGCTGTTCTCAAGAACATTGTTGCATCTCCCACCCTGCAGTCTTAGAAACATAAACAACAACTCACTCTATACCTGGTGAATAACTCTGATACATTAAAACAGTCCAGGGTCCATATTCACAAAGTGTATCAGAGTAGGAGAGCTGATCTAGGACCAGTTTAGACTTTTAGATCATTATTATATGGACCAGTAGGACCTGATCCTACATCAGCACTCCTTCTCTGGGACAATTAATGAATATAGGCCCTGATGTAACAACCAAAACACAGGTCAAAAATGTAAGTAAAATGATACAGTACATTACCACTAGTATATGATTTATGACCCCCCACCAAAAAAAAAATATATATATATTTAATGATCTCGTCAACCATACTTACATAGTGAAGGGGAGAGGTCTTGTACAGTGAGTCTGTACTTTTCTTTAAATACAGATCCACAACAAAGTGTTGACTGTTCTATATGGTTTCTTAATGTGTTTCCTCACATAATGTGACCCATCACTCCTCATCATCTGCATCAAAGTGCTACTGAAGGTTCCAGTGTTCTAGACTAGAGCTCCTCCTACTGGCATCTCAACATTACTGCAGCCTCCTGCCTCTCTTCATATGTCCCAATCATGTACTCATCCATTTGGATCAATAACAGAATAACAAACTGGTAGTAAGGTACCTAAGGCTGAGATCCCGATTCCCAACCCTTTCCCAAGAGTGCAAGTTCACACTTTCCGTCATGGATTTAAAAGTATGGAATTGGTGTGAACATTGGAGTTTCCATATTTGTTAGCTGAATCCATGCCAGAGGAACAGGCAAAGGTGAAATCTTTGTCATATACACAGTCTATGTTTTTGCCAGGGGTCATGGAAACGGGCGAGGGATTCACATTTGTAACCGACCGGCTCAAATCGGACTTATGTAGCATAATTTGAAATTGTGTTCTTTACATTGGATAAAAGTAGAGACTCAAAGCTACAAAATGGTATATCATACAGTACAGTTAAGGAACAATGGGAAAGTAATTTTGCTTTGAAAGTTGATCAACTTTGGTCTTTGAATGTTTTGGTACTACTATTGGAGAGCCCTTCTTAGTCTAAACCAAATCAACATCGTTCACACCCTCTTAACCCTCCCGTGGTCCTCGGGTCATTGTGACCCAGGTCCTGTGTGTGGAGGGCTCCCCGCTCTGTGCTCTGTTCTCGGGGGTCAGAGCGACCCAGCCAGCCACTGGCGAGGCGTATGCCGTTGAGTGTAGAGAGTCTGCGAGTGTGGCGAGGTGGCGCGTGGCTCCCCGCTCTGAGCTCTGTGCTCTGTGCTCGTGGGTCAGAGCGACCCTGCCAGCCACTGGCGAGGCGTATGCCGTTGAGTGTAGAGAGTCTGCGAGTGTGGCGAGGTGGCGCGTGGCTCCCCGCTCTGTGCTCTGTGCTCTGTGCTCGGGGGTCAGAGCGACCCAGCCAGCCACTACACAGGTCCAGACATGCTCCACTGGGTGCTAGAGAGCAGCCAAGTGTTATTGTTGTGCTCTGTGCTCGGGGGTCAGAGCGACCCAGCCAGCCACTACACAGGTCCAGACATGCTCCCCCGTGGCCTACGGCCGCCTCCGCCGCCACCGCAGGGCCCGCGCGATCTGCCACGCCGGGCCGGACGAGACTCCGGGCCCCACGGCCTATGCCGCGTCCCAGGCGCGCGACATTGCGTCCGCCTTCCACCTTTTTGTCACACCGGCGATAGAAAGGCCATATTCAAAGGGTGTTGAGCGTTCATAAATCCATCAGTTGTTCTGCGCTCTGGCACACTAAGAGACTATTTTGTTATGACATGTAGCTAGCTACCTAGGTAAACAATGAACCATAATCCCAACTCATGACTTTACTACCCTGCATGAATCTGTAGGTCGCTAACCAACCAGGTTCAATGTTAACTAGCTAAATTTAGGCTAAAACTAGTGGCTCTGAGATATGAATTAAGATCATACACGTAACGTTAGTTAGCGAGCCAGCCAGCTAACATTAGTTAGCTAGCCAACAGTACACTTCAACTTGAAATGAAAAGACTTTATGTCAAAATTAGAAACGTGTAATATCTGAAAATGTAGCTAGCTAGAATCTCTTACCCTTATACATCATGGTTGGACGCGTCTCCTGATGATTTGGTTGCCCTTAGTTTGAAGATGTAATCCGGAGACAGGTGTTTTCTCCATCGCTATTATACAGTACTAGAATTCCACTGATTTCAAAACTCGGTCCTCCAGAAAGTGGAGAGCATACACATAATGTTAGCTAGCGAGCCAGCCAGCTAGTGTTAGCTAGCTAATAGTACACTTTAACTTGACATTAGGTTTATGTAGTTTTACTACGCAATAGTAAAACTACATAAAAAACTACAATAAAAAACGCAATAAAAAAATAAAAGCCGCGTTAGACAGGATTACCTAGATTTATTGACCAGCTCAAATAGACAGATGTCTGCTTATGGCAGACCAATCCGAACTCATCTTTCGGCATGTCCATCCCACTCATTATCTTAGCCAATCATGGCTAGCGGGAAGGTTGCTGACTTTTTCTCTGGTTAAACCAACTGGGCTCGGAATTTAACAATTGTATTTGTATTTACAGATGGAATACAAGTTTGTTATTAAGGCACATGAAAGTTCACATGTTCAAGAAGGCATTTTTGCCAAAAAATACATTTTGATTTAAAAAAAGTTTACGTTGAAATGGTTCTCCTATGAAGTAGTGACCTGCGACATACAACTAGTTTCCTGAAACGGGTCACATTTTCTCAAAATGTCTTTCATCAATGTTGTTTTTTTCCGGGATGGACACTTGACTAGCGAATTCAGACAATCCAATCTGAGATCGAAACATGTAAATCTACGATGCTCACAAGGTCTATTTTTGATAATGGCCAATCAAGAAAGAAGTGGGCAGAGTCAGGGAAAACCAGCGGAGGATTATAATTGAACCTTTATTTAACTACGCAAGTCAATTAAGAACAAATTCTTATTTACAATGACAGCCTACTGGGTTATTAAGAGTTGACGTGGGAGTGGCTTATGAATTTAGTGAACTAGCTATCTCAGCCAGCTTGTTAGCTACATAAAGCAGACATTGTTCAGCGATACCGAAAGTCTGAACGGCCATTTTGTGTTTGTGTGAAAGAGGTGTCTTCAGCTGACTGATCTACAGAGTATTTAACCAAATATATATTTTTTAAACCTGCCATGCATACAAGTCTGTCTGTCTCGGTGTATTGAGTCATGTTGTGTCTGTATGTGAAAAAATGACAATGAATAATATTTAATGTAACTGGTTGTGTGTCTAGGTGCTGGACATTACTCCTTCTGAAAGTGTCTGTGTATATTTTGTACAGACATGATGATTATGAAGGTAAATAAACCACTATTGCTCTACAAACAAATGTAAATGTATTATTTGTAATTACTGTATGTACTGTACAAGTTTATGTGATTTTAAAAGCTTTTAATTTTCTCTCCACTGAAAATACTGTCATAACAAGGTAAAAACAATGACAATGAAGTTCATGATAGATTTTGTTTACACTTCACACATTAGTAAAACAACAAAAATGATAAAAGTAATAAGAAATGTTGAATCAAGCAGAACTATTTCCTTAAATTTGAGTCAAAATTGTGCTATAACTTTGTGATAAAAACAATGAAACAAATATATTTTTCAAAATCTAGCAAATTTATATTAAGTGTATATAAATGAATTGAATGTATTTGCGTAACAGACATATGAAACAAAATGTACTTGCTGTAAAAAATGTATAACCTTGTAGCATCATACCCAAGAACACTCAAGGCTGTAATCTCTGCCAATGGGGCATCAACCAAGGTCTGAATACTTATGTAAATGTAAATTTCAGTTGTTTAGTTTTTTTGCAAAAAAAAACTTTTTGTCAAAGTTCTTGTAATCAGATTCAGTTTCATGTAACGTAAAAAATATTTACAATTTTAGTTTACAAATGTAAGTTTAAAAAGAGTTTACTTAAAAAAATATTTAACTATTTATCATAACAAATTTTTCAAAACATTTACTGGGTCCTTCTCTTATTCATCATTGTTTAAAAGGCTAAACTGACCCTAGATCAGCAATCCTACTCAAAGTAAATGACATTGGATAAAAGTGCCTGCTAGATGGCATATATTATTATATACTATTATAAACCAGGTAGTTTGGGTCCTGGATGCTGATTGGTTGAAACAGCATTTTGCCGTATGTACTGTATATCAGACAATATACCACGAGTATGACGCAAAAATACTTGTTTACTTTTCTATTGATGTTGGTAACCAGCTTATAATAGCAAGAAGGCACCTCAGGGGTTTGTGGAATATGGTCAATATACCACGGCTAAGGGCTGTATCCAGGCACTCTGCATTGTGTTGTGCGTAAGAACAGACCTTATCCGTGATACAGTATATTGGCCAATATACCACACCCCCTTTGACCTTATTGCTTCATTAAACCACTAAGTTTTAATATACTGGTCCAGATATACAAGGTTTTTGATGAACTTGTTGTGTTCAGGTCTTCTTGGTTCTGGGTTTGTTGTTTTAAACCTGTTAGGGCTGCAGCCCGACACCGGTACACTTATGACAACATCCAGCTCAAGTGCAGGGCGCGAAATTCAAAAGATATTTTAAAAAAATATTTAACTTTCACACATTAACAAGTCCAATACAGCATATGAAAGGTACACATCTTGTGAATCAAGCCAACATGTCCGATTTTTAAAATGTTTTACAGGGAAGACAAAATATGTAAATCTATTAGCTAACCACGTTAGCAAAAGACACCACTTTTCTAACTCCATCAGTTTCTTACTCCATCACTAGCTATCACAAATTCGACCAAATAAAGAAATAAATAGCCACTAACCAAGAAAAAACTTCATCAGATGACAGTCTGATAACATATTTATGTATAGCATATGTTTTGTTCGAAAAATTTGCATATTTCAGGTATAAATCATAGTTTACATTTCAGCTACAATCAGAAATTGCACCGAAAGCAGCCATAATATTTACAGACACCAACGTCAAATACCTAATTACTCATCATAAAACATTTCTGAAAAATACATAGTGTGCAGCAATTGAAAGACAGGCATCTTGTGATTCCAGACAATATTTCCGATTTATTAAATGTTTTACAGCGAAAAAAAAATGTAGCGCTATATTAGCGTAGCCACAATAGCCAGAAACACTTGGGCGCCCACGACCAGTTCACATGCACGACAGATATATGAAATAACATCATAAATTGGGTCTTACTTTTGCTGATCTTTCATCAGAATGTTGAACAAGGTGTCCTTTGTCCAGATGAGTCGTTGTTTGGATTCAGAACGGCAAATTTCCCTCTTCATTTAGCATGGGCACTAGCCGAGTGGCACGGATCTCTCCAACGTCAACACAGTCAGAGAACGCAACACGGCAAAACTCCCGAAAAAATTTCAATAATCTGATTAAACTATATTGAAAAAACATACATTACGATGACATGGTCACATGTATCAAATAAAATCCGAGCCGGAGATAGTTGTCATCCATTACGGCAGCAAAACAGAAGGCAATCGCACTTCCAAGTCGCGCGCTTCAGAGTACCGGAAGTGGACGGTCACGTCAAAGAAATAGCTTTTATTCCACCCCAGACCAAGATAAACACAAAATTTCTTCTCTCACATCATCTTGACACCCAGAGGAAGGCGTATGGAGTGTACGTAGACTCCTACGTGTCATGACCATGTATAGGCAGGAAGTTGAACAGAGCATATATTTCTGACATTCTACTTCCTGGTCAGGGAAAGTGCTGCCAAATGAGTTCTGTTTCACTCAGAGAAATAATTCCAACGGTTTTAGAAACTAGAGAGTGTTTTCTATCCAATAATAATAATAATATCCATATTGTACGAGCAAGAATTGAGTACGAGGCCGTTTGAAATGGGCACGATTTCACTGGCTACTCAATACTTTCCCTTGCAGCCATAAGAAGTTAAGTTCTTCTTGGTTTGGGGATTTGTTGTGTTCAGGTGGTCTTGGTTTTGGTTTTGGTTTTGTTGTGTTCAGGTGGTCTTGGTTCTGGGTTTGTTGACTGTTTTGTAAATCTCAGAGGTGTCCTCCTCAGCTGCTTGTGCCGCCGTGGGTCTGAGGAGAGAGAAACAGAAATGATGCAAATATGTGTCCCAAACGGCAGCACCCTATACCCTTTATAGTGCACTACCTTTGACCAGAGCCTATAGGGCTCAGTAGTGCACTAAAGAAGGAATAGGGTACCATTTGGAACGCACAGAGAACAGTTCCTCAAAATCATCATCACATCACTCCGTCATTATAGACAGGTCATAGCAATGACCTTGTCATGAGATGTTCATTATTGGGTTGGTAGTTTAAAAAATATTATGGGATAGCCCCCTTTTTTCAAATGTTCACCTAAATGACATACCCAAATCTAACTGCCTGTAGCTCAGGCCCTGAAGCAAGGATATGCATATTCTTGGTACCATTTGAAGGGAAACACTTTGAAGTTTGTGGAAATGTGAATTGAATGTAGGAGAACATAACACAATAGATCTGGTAGAAGAAAATACAAAGAAAACACCAACCAGTGTTTTTTTGCCACCATCTTTGAAATGCAAGAGAAAGGTCACTGTTAAATCCATCACTCTGGTTGTAATTCCGATAGAGTCCACAAGATGGCAGCAGTGTATGTGCAACGTTTCAGATGGATAACTTGGAGTATGACTGATCCTCAAGACTTTTAGTGTGAAGTCCCCAGGTACATTTGGGCAAATCGTGAAGGAGACGTTCGCATTCATATTCCATTTTTCTGCAAGAATATCATCAAATCTGTATGCTTGGACTTTGATTTAGCTTTCCAAGTATTAGTAGCCATATTATAAGTTCAACATTTGTAAAACAACCAGTTTTCATAACTCTGAATATCCTTATAATTTTTGTCCAACATGAAAAGGCATGCTGTCGTACAAGGTTAGAAGCTACATTTTACAACATATATATGGTTTCCGGATACTCCCGTGAAGCCCAGCTCATTGCCTATCTAGCTAGCTTTTTTGACCCTGATTGGTGCTTATTTGACAAAGGTACAGTTGTTCAAGCGATGGCCGCCCACATGACCAAATATGGTGTCCTATAGGATATACTAGACCCCTAATGAAATAATAAAATCTTGTTACCTTCTAGGATCTCTGAGGAAAATTTACGAACGTGATTTGACTCGTTCAAACAACGTTTAGGGTGAGATGTTCACAGATTATTTTCTTTGCAAATTGAACGAGTGGAAATTTAAAAAATCGATACTGTCACGCCCTGACCATAGTTTGCTTTATATGTGTCTATGTTAGTTGCTTGTGTCAGCACATTTCTTATTATAGCTTCACGTTCGTTGTTCGTTTGTTATTTTTGTATAGTTTCGTTAAGTGTTCTCTGTGTTAATAAATATCAAGATGAACACATACCACGCTGCATATTGGTCCTCCGATCCTTCAAACTTCTCCTCCTCAGACGAGGAGGAAGACGAACGTGACAGATAGTGTGTGCTATATGGACCTTTTTAGGATATGAAAAATGATTTTATCTAACAAAACGACACTTCATGTTATCTCTGGGACCCTTTGGATGATAAATCAGAGCAAGATTTCAGAATGTAAGCACACATTTCACCTTCAGAGGTGAATTTATAAAACCTATCGCGTTGAAAAAGGGTTTTGTTGTTAGGAGCTCTCCTCAAACAATAGCATGGCATTTTTTCACAGTAATAGCTACTGTAAATTGGACAGTGCAGTTATATTAACAAGAATGAAGGCATTCAGTCGATATTAGACACTTCTATGTACCGAAATGTGTTGTTTTTCTAAAATCTGTGATCTTGATATAATGCGCTGCATGATTTACAACTGTCCCGTTGACGGAACGCCGATCCTTAAGAAGATGGAAATGACATCACTAGGGGTCACTGTTTTGGTTATTGATGACATCTACTACAATAAGGAGCAGCATATGAATGACCTTAATGCAGAATATGCTCACTGGGGGGTTGAATTTCACAGCAGCGTACTGGACATCTTTGTCCTGTTTCTGGGGTTGGGGCAGTTGGACGATGGAGTACAAAGCTCTTCCTGGTTTTTGGAGGGAGAGAAGTGGACGCTGGTGTAGTGAACGTCATCCTGACTCGACGGTGACTGCTGTCTCTCCTGCATGGCCATGCCTATGACGTTGTCATACAGGAAAGTAGAGTCTCCCTGATAGGGAAAGTGTATAGACAACATGAGGAGTAGAAATGTTCCACAAAGAATACACAGTCATCACAGTCATCTTCTGATCCCAACAGACTCACCTGTCCCTCGTCTGCTCTGTCTCTTGTTTCTATTGTGCCAGAGGTGGATTTGGATGCCTTCTTCCTGTTTTGGACATTCATTTATTAATTATTAATGAATGAAGTTAGTAACAAATCAGAGTGTTAAAAAGCTAAATGTTCACTCACCTGAACCACATGAATCCAGAGAGACAGAGGATGAGAACCAGAACAACAATTATGATTCCTACAGCTGCTGTCTTAATTGAGGTATGTTTCCCTATAATAAAATATGGATGATATGAGTACATGGTATGTTGTAAACTGAAAAGAATACCATATTAAAGGCTTGGGAATCGTATAAGACAACACAAAAGTAAAGTGTAATAAGCCAAATTTAGATTAGATTGAAACATGTAATTGTGTATTTGCGTATTGAAGATGAACCTTTACCTGCTACAATGATCTTCAGAGCTGTAGAGGTCTCAGATGCTATTTTATTCCTGGCCTCACAATAGTAATGTCCACTGTCCTCAGAGCTGATGTTAGTGATGTTGTAATTCTGTCCTGACAATACTGGTGAGGTTACGTTCTTCTTGTACCAGGTGTAATTCTGCACAGGTGGGTTGGCATCACTGCTGCAGGTCAGAGTCACTGAACTGCGCTCCACTATTTCACCAGAGGGACTGACTGACACTGAGGTGTTCTTTGGGCCATCTGGTGGACAATACAGTGTTTTAAAACAGTGTTTTACATGAGGAGAATTATGGAACTTGGAGGTAAACTCAGCAAAAAAAGAAACGTCCTCTCACTGTCAACTGCATTTATTTTCAGCAAACTTAACGTGTAAATATTTGTATGAACATAAGATTCAACAACTGAGATTCATAAACTGAACAAGTTCCAGAGACATGTGACTAACAGAAATTGAATAATGTGTCCCTGAACAAAGGGGGGGTCAAACTCAAAAGTAATAGTCAGTATCTGGTGTGGACACCAGCTGTATAAAGTACTGCAGTGCATCTCCTCCTCAAGGACTGCACCACATTTGCCAGTTCTTGCTGTGAGATGTTACCCGACTCTTCCACCAAGGCACCTGCAAATTCCCGGACATTTCTGGGGAGAATTACCCTAGCCCTCACCCTCTGATCCAACAGGTCCCAGACGTGCTGGGATGGCAGAACACTGACAGTGGGTTTGTGCCCACAGGTGACGTTGTTGCCGGTGATGTCAGGTGAGGACCTGTCTTACAACAGGCCTACAAGCCCTCAGTCCAGCCTCTCTCAGCCTATTGCCTACAGTGTGAGAACTAATGGAGGGATTGTGCGTTCCTGGTGTAACTCGGGCAGATGTTGTTGCCATTCTGTACCTGTCCCGCAGGTGTGATGTTCAGATGTACCGATCCTGTGCAGGTGTTGTTACACGTGGTCTGCCACTGCGAGGATGATCAGCTGTCCATCCTGTCTCCCTGTAGCGCTGTCTTGGACGTCGCACAGTATGGACATCACAATTTATTGCCCTGGCCACATCTGCAGTCCTCATGCCTCCTTGCAGCATGCCTAAGGGATGTTCACGCAGATGAGCAGGGAACCTTGGCATCTTTCTTTTGGTGTTTTTCAGAGTCAGTAGAAAGGCCTCTTTAGTGTCCTAAGTTTTCATAACTGTGACCTTAACTGCCTACCGTCTGTAAGCTGTTTGTGTCTTAACGACCGTTTCACAGGTGCATGTTCATCAATTGTTTATGGTTCATTGAATAAGCATGGGGAACAGTGTTTAAACCCTTTACAATGAAGATCTGTGAAGTTATTTGGATTTTTGCGAATTATCTTGAAAGACAGGGTCCTGAAAAAGGGACGTTTCTTTTTTTGCTGAGTTTATGATTGTATGAGTAAAATATAAATATGTGTGATTCTCTCATTAAAAGATGAGATGGTTAGGCGTACTTACACTGAACATCTACAGAAATGGTAGAAGAGTTGAGACCTCCATATTCATTCTCAGCCTCACAGTAGTATTCTCCACTTTCCTCAGAGCTGATGTTGGTGATGAGGAAGATGTTTTCAGATCCTTTCAGTGAAGCTCCATTCTTCTTGTACCAGGTGTATTTGTCCACAGGTGGGTTGGCATCACTGCTGCAGGTCAGAGTCACTGAACTGCCCTCCACTATTTCACCAGAGGGACTGACTGACACTGAGGTGGTCTTTGGTTTACCTGATAGAAAGATGAATGTCCCAAAGTGGTACTGTCACAATACTTTCATTTTGAGTTTTTAAAATATATCTGTTAAACCACACGAGTACAAGATGGAGAGGATCTGCAATACTTACACAAAACCTTTAGAGTAACAAGCTTTGATCTTTGGCATCCAACTTCATTCACTGCCAGACAGTAGTATTCTCCTCTGTCCGCAGGGCTGATGTTAGTGATGCTGTAACTCCATCCAGAATGTCTCATTGAGGTTTCAGCTCCATTCATCTTGTACCAGATGTAAATCTGCACAGGTGGGTTGGCATCACTGCTGCAGGTCAGAGTCACTGGACTGCCCTCCACTATTTCACCAGAGGGACTGACTGACACTGAGGTGTTCTTTGGACCATCTAGTAAATAATTGAAAAAAAATGCATTAAGGGCTAGATTCTATGACATCTGCGATAGCCGACACCTGCATTGCGGTTGTTTTGGCGGTGTCGTAGTTGTAACTGCATTAGAGCTGTCAAATCCACAAGTAAATCCCGGCACTATACCTCAAGAGCACATTGCCATTGGCTGCACAGAGTCGCATTAAGGGAAATCCCATGCAGCTTTGTTTACAAGTTGGAACACTGGAATGTGAGATGTAATCTACACCTCAATTAGATTGATATAAATTCTCATTATTTTAATTCCTGATTTTTTAATTTGAGCGTCATTATTTCTATATTGCCCTTCTCGTTGTGAACTTCTAATGGGAGTGGGATGGGTATGTCTTCATGATAATGATAAAGACCAGCTGGGATGGTATGTCTTCATGATAATGATAAAGACCAGCTGGGATGGTATGTCTTCATGATAATGATAAAGACCAGCTGGGATGGGTATGTCTTCATGATGATGATAAAGACCAGCTGGGATGGTATGTCTTCATGATAATGATAAAGACCAGCTGGGATGGGTATGTCTTCATGATAATGATAAAGACCAGCTAGGATGGTATGTCTTCATGATAATGATAAAGACCAGCTGGGATGGGTATGTCTTCATGATAATGATAAAGACCAGCTGGGATGGGTATGTCTTCATGATAATGATAAAGACCAGCTGGGATGGTATGTCTTCATGATAATGATAAAGACCAGCTGGGATGGTATGTCTTCATGATAATGATAAAGACCAGCTGGGATGGTATGTCTTCATGATAATGATAAAGACCAGCTGGGATGGGTATGTCTTCATGATAATGATAAAGACCAGCTGGGATGGGTATGTCTTCATGATGATGATAAAGACCAGCTGGGATGGTATGTCTTCATGATAATGATAAAGACCAGCTGGGATGGTATGTCTTCATGATAATGATAAAGACCAGCTGGGATGGGTATGTACACTGCTCAAAAAAATAAAGGGAACACTTAAACAACACAATGTAACTCCAAGTCAATCACACTTCTGTGAAATCAAACTGTCCACTTAGGAAGCAACACTGATTGACAATAAATTTCACATGCTGTTGTGCAAATGGAATAGACAAAAGGTGGAAATTATAGGCAATTAGCAAGACACCCCCAAAAATGGAGTGATTCTGCAGGTGGTGACCACAGACCACTTCTCAGTTCCTATGCTTCCTGGCTGATGTTTTGGTCACTTTTGAATGCTGGCGGTGCTCTCACTCTCGTGGTAGCATGAGACGGAGTCTACAACCCACACAAGTGGCTCAGGTAGTGCAGTTCATCCAGGATGGCACATCAATGCGAGCTGTGGCAAAAAGTTTTGCTGTGTCTGTCAGCGTGGTGTCCAGAGCATGGAGGCGCTACCAGGAGACAGGCCAGTACATCAGGAGACGTGGAGGAGGCCGTAGGAGGGCAACAACCCAGCAGCAGGACCGCTACCTCCGCCTTTGTGCAAGGAGGTGCACTGCCAGAGCCCTGCAAAATGACCTCCAGCGGGCCACAAATGTGCATGTGTCTGCTCAAACGGTCAGAAACAGACTCCATGAGGGTGGTATGAGGGCCCGACGTCCACAGGTGGGGGTTGTGCTTACAGCCCAACACCGTGCAGGACGTTTGGCATTTTCCAGAGAACACCAAGATTGGCAAATTCGCCACTGGCGCCCTGTGCTCTTCACAGATGAAAGCAGGTTCACACTGAGCACATGAGCACATGTGACAGACATGACAGAGTCTGGAGACGCCGTGGAGAACGTTCTGCTGCCTGCAACATCCTCCAGCATGACCGGTTTGGCGATGGGTCAGTCATGGTGTGGGGTGGCATTTCTTTGTGGGGCCGCACAGCCCTCCATGTGCTCGCCAGAGGTAGCCTGACTGCCAATAGGTACCAAGATGAGATCCTCAGACCCCTTGTGAGACCATATGCTGACACATGCACATTTGTGGCCTGCTGGAGGTCATTTTGCAGGGCTCTGGCAGTGCACCTCCTTGCACAAAGGCGGAGGTAGCGGTCCTGCTGCTGGGTTGTTGCCCTCCTACGGCCTCCTCCACGTCTCCTGATGTACTGGCCTGTCTCCTGGTAGCGCCTCCATGCTCTGGACACTACGCTGACAGACACAGCAAACCTTTTTGCCACAGCTCGCATTGATGTGCCATCCTGGATGAACTGCACTACCTGAGCCACTTGTGTGGGTTGTAGACTCCGTCTCATGCTACCACTAGAGTGAGAGCACCGCCAGCATTCAAAAGTGACCAAAACATCAGCCAGGAAGCATAGGAACTGAGAAGTGGTCTGTGGTCACCACCTGCAGAATCACTCCTTTTTTGGGGGTGTCTTGCTAATTGCCTATAATTTCCACCTTTTGTCTATTCCATTTGCACAACAGCATGTTAAATTTATTGTCAATCAGTGTTGCTTCCTAAGTGGACAGTTTGATTTCACAGAAGTGTGATTGACTTGGAGTTACATTGTGTTGTTTAAGTGTTCCCTTTATTTTTTTGAGCAGTGTATTTATGATAATGATAAAGACCAGCTGGGATGGGTATGTCTTCATGATAATGATAAAGACCAGCTGGGATGGTATGTCTTCATGATAATGATAAAGACCAGCTGGGATGGTATGTCTTCATGATAATGATAAAGACCAGCTGGATGGGTATGTCTTCATGATAATGATAAAGACCAGCTGGGATGGTATGTCTTCATGATAATGATAAAGACCAGCTGGGATGGGTATGTCTTCATGATAATGATAAAGACCAGCTGGGATGGGTATGTCTTCATGATAATGATAAAGAGCAGCTGGGATGGTATGTCTTCATGATAATGATAAAGACCAGCTGGGATGGGTATGTCTTCATGATAATGATCAAGACCAGCTGGGATGGTATGGCTTCATGATAATGATAAAGAGCAGCTGGGATGGGTATGTCTTCATGATAATGATAAAGACCAGCTGGGATGGGTATGTCTTCATGATAATGATAAAGACCAGCTGGGATGGGTATGTCTTCATGATAATGATCAAGACCAGCTGGGATGGTATGGCTTTATGATAATGATCAAGACCAGCTGGGATGGTATGTCTTCATGATAATGATAAAGACCAGCTGGGATGGGTATGTCTTCATGATAATGATAAAGACCAGCTGGGATGGGTATGTCTTCATGATAATGATAAAGAGCAGCTGGGATGGTATGTCTTCATGATAATGATAAAGACCAGCTGGGATCGTATGTCTTCCCTGATAATGATCAAGAGCAGCTGCTCACCAATTAGACAGCTACAACGCAGTTACACCTCCAACACCGCCAAAACATCAGCTATGTGAGTGTCGGCTGTCGCGGATTAACACTGATTGAATCTAGGACTAACATGTGCCTTATGCTATGCTTTAGGACCAATGTCGTTCAAATGGTTGAAACATTTTAGATGTTAGTTTCTCCGATATTCCAACACTGATCTGTAATTTACTCACATTTCACATCGATGTTGATTGACTCAGACCTCCCTGTTTTATTCCCATTCCAGGCCTCACAGTAGTACTCTCCAGTGTCAGATGACTTGATTTGGTTGAAGACATGCTGTGGTCCTGTGTTCACATAGGAGAACTGATTGTGATCTACATTCTTCTTGTACCAGGTATAACGCTTCACAGGTGGGTTGGCATCACTGCTGCAGGTCAGAGTAACTGAACTGCCCTCCATTATTTCAACAGAGGGACTGACTGACAATGAGGTGTTCCTTGGGCCATCTGGTGTAAAAGAAACATGAGTTCAGTCAAATAATTATCCAAAAGATTATTCACTTACACAAAACAATAAAATAAAGAGATTTGGGCTATGATATGGTTTAGGATTAATGCAGTTCAAATTATTGATTTCATTAAAATGATTCCAACATTCCAACACTGAGCTGTACTTTACTCACATTTCACATTGATGTTGATTGACTCAGACCTCCCTGTCTTAATCCCATTCCAGGCCTCACAGTAGTACTCTCCAGTGTCAGATGACTGGATATGATTGAAGACTTGCTGTAGTCCTGTGTTCCCGTAGGAGATAGACTGATAGCCACTCTTCTTGTACCAGGTATAACGCTTCACAGGTGGGTTGGCATCACTGCTGCAGGTCAGAGTCACTGAACTGCCCTCCACTATTTCACCAGAGCGACTGACTGACACTGAGGTGTTCTTTGGGCCATCTGATAAAATACCATTATAAATTCCACAAATTAACTTTTAACAAGGCACACCTATTAATTAATTTAAATGCATTCCAGGTGACTACCTCATGAAGATGGTTGAGAGAATGTCAAAAGTGTGCAAAGCTCTCATAAAGGCAAAGGGTTGCTACTTTGAAGTATCTCAAATATAAAATACATTTTGATTTGTTTAACATTTTTTAGGTTACTAAAATATTCCATATGTGTTATTTCACAGTTTTGATGTCTTCACTGTTATTCTACAATGTAGAAAATAGTAAAAATAAAGAAAAACCCTGGAATGAGTAGGTGTGTCCAAACGATTGACTTGTACTGTATATTATCTTGCCTTTCTGAAAACATTAGATTTAGCAAATAAAGTAAACCAGTAGATTTACAGGTCAGTTTGAAAAAATGACATTCACATTGTGAAAATACATATTCAGAGATGTGTATATTAAAATGTTTTTTGATTCATCATTATGTAAGCAGTTTAAGTATGACCAAAATGTTAAAGATGTACTTACACTGAATGTCCACAAATACAGGGGAAGAGTTGAGACGTCCATATATATTCTCAACCTCACAGTAGTATTCTCCTCTGTCCTCAGAGATGATGTTAGTGATGCTGTAACTCTGTCCTGATGCTTTTGGTGAGGTTACGTTCTTCTTGTACCAGGTGTACTTGTCCACAGGTGGGTTGGCATCACTGCTGCAGGTCAGAGTCACTGAACTGCCCTCCACTATTTCACCAGAGGGACTGACTGACACTGAGGTGTTCTTTGGGCCATCTGGTGTAAAATAAACATTAGTTAAGTCAGAGAACTATCCAAAAGATTACTCAGTTACACAAAACATTAAAATAAAGAGATTTGGGCTATGATATTGTTTAGTATAATGCAGTTAAAATGATTGATTTCATTAAACTGATTCCAAAATTCCAACACTGATCTGTACTTTACTCACATTTCACATTGATGTTGATTGACTCAGACCTCCCTGTCTTAATCCCATTCCAGGCCTCACAGTAGTACTCTCCAGTGTCAGATGACTGGATATGATTAAAGACTTGCTGTAGTCCTGTGTTCCCGTAGGAGATAGACTGATAGCCAATCTTCTTGTACCAGGTATAACGCTTCACAGGTGGGTTGGCATCACTGCTGCAGGTCAGAGTCACTGAACTGCCCTCCACTATTTCACCAGAGGGACTGACTGACACTGAGGTGTTCTTTGGGTCATCTGACAAAAGACCAATATAAAGTCATTAACATCTTGGTTATAGTATTATCAAAGCAAACTTTATTTGTCACGCACCGAATACAACAAGTGTAGACCTTATCTTGGCTTTCTGAAGAGATTAGACTTAGTGAATAAGTTAAACTAGTAGATTTTACAGGTCAGTTAGAAATAATTACATTCCCATTGTGAAAATACATATTGAGAGATGTGGATGTTGTATAGTAAAATGTTTCTTGATTTATCATAATTTTAGCAGTTTACAAGTATGAGGAAAACGTTAAAGATGTACTTACACTGAACGTCCACAAATACAGGGGAAGAGTTGAGACGTCCATATTTATTCTCAGCCTCACAGTAGTATTCTCCTCTGTCCTCAGAGCTGATGTTAGTGATGCTGTAACTCTGTCCTGATGCTTTTCGTACGGTCACGTTCTTCTTGTACCAGCTGTATTTGTCCACAGGTGGGTTGGCATCACTGCCGCAGGTCAGAGTCACAGAGTTGCCCTCCACTATTTCACCAGAGGGACTGACTGACACTGAGGTGCTTTTGGGGGCATCTGGTAAGGAATAATGTGTGGAGGGGGTTATCATGTGACAATAGTGCAATCAAGACCTTGCATCAGTTATCAGACGAATCAAAGAAAACATGACATTGACAGGTCAGAGAACATTAACTGGTCAAAACATTAAAAGAAACACATTTGGAAAGGTGCTTTACGTGACCAACCAGATGCTAAACACTGGTTGTCTACGCGTTTCAAGACTGTGTTAGCCCATTGCGCTAAAAGCTTGGTATTAGCGAATGGTTGTACGCTTCAGGTAAGGGTTAGGCCTCTCATTATGCAAGTGTAGTTCACTGAACCACCTCCACTTTATATTCTTTAGGCCTCCACTCTTCTGGGAAGGCTTTCCACTAGATGTTGGATCATTGCTGCAGGGTTTTGCTTCCATTCAGCCACGAGAGCATTAGTGAAGTTGGGCACTGATGTTGGGGGATTAGGCCTGGCTCACAGTCGGCGTTTCAATTCATCCCAAAGGTGTTCGATGAGGTTGAAGTCAGGGCTCTGTGCAGGCCGGTCAAGTTCTTCTACACCGATTTCGACAAACCATTTCTGTATGGACCTAACTTTGTGCACGTGGGCATTGTCATGCTGAAACAGGAAAGGGCCTTCCCCAAACTGTTGCCACAAAGTTGGAAGCACAGAATCATTTGGAATGTCATTGTATGCTGTAGCGTAAGAATTTCCCTTTCTGTGAGCTTGTGTGGCCTACCACTTAGCGGCTGAGCTGTTGCTGCTCCTAGACATTTCCTCTTTACAATAACAGCACATACAGTTGACCGTGGCAGCTCTAGCAGGTCAGAAAGTTGACAAACTGACTTGTTGGAAAGGTGGCATCCTATGACGGTGCCACGTTGAAAGTCACTGAGCTCTTCAGTAAGGCCATTCTAATGCCAATGTTTGTTTTATAAACCTGTCAGCAACGGATGTGGCTGAAATGGCAAATTCACCAATTTGAAGGGGTGTCCACATACTTTAGCATATATTGCATATATTGTGTATGTAGGGTTAAATTGAATAAGAAACAGGATAGAAAATAAACAGTAGCAGCAGCGTATGTGATGAGTCAAAAGATTGCAAAAACGGTCAATGCTAATAGTCCGGGAAGCTATTTGGTTAACTACATTATTTAGGAGTATCATGGCATGGGGGTAGAAACTATTCAGGGTCCTGTTGGTTTCAGACTTGGTGCATCGGTACAGCTTGCCATGCGATAGCGATGAGAACATTCTATCACTTGGGTGACCAGAGTCTTTGATCATTTTTAGGGCCTTTCTTTGTCACTGCCCGGTATAGAGGTCCTGAATGGCAGGGACCTTGCGGTTGGGTGCCAAGCAGTTACCATACCAAGCAGTGATGCTGCCAGTCAAGATGCTCTCAATGCTGAAGCTGTAGAACTTTTGGAAGATCTGATGGTCCATGACAAATCTTTTATTTGTCGTGCCTTCTTCAAGACTGTGTTGGTGTGTGTGGACCATGTTAATTACTTACAGTGATGTGGACACCTAGAAATTTGAAGCTCTTGACCCGCTCAACTACAGTACAGCCCCCGTCGATGTGGAAGGGGCGTGCTCGGCAATCCATTTCCTGTAGTCCACGTTCAGCTTATTTGTCTTGCTCACATTGAGGGAGAGGATGTTGTCCTGGCACCACACTGCCAAGTCACTAATCTCCTCCCTATAGGCTGTCTCATCATCGTTGGTGATCAGGTCTACCACTGTTGTGTCGTCAGTAAACGTAATGATGGCGTTGGAGTTGTGTGAGGCCATGCAGTCGTGGATGAACAGGGAGTACAGTAGGGGACTAAGCACTCACCCATGATGGGCCCCTGTGTTGAGGCGGATGGTGGCTGTGTTGCTACCTACCCTCACCACCTGGGGGCGGCCCATCAGGAAGTCTACAATCCAGTTGCAGAGGGAGGTGTTCAGTCACAGGGTCCTGAGTTTAGTGATGAGCTTGGAGGGCACTATGGTGTTGAACACTGAGCTGTAGTCAATGAACAGCATTCTAACATAGGTGTTCCTCTTGTCTATGTGGGAGAGGGCTGTGTGGAGTGCATTAGAGATTGCATCAGCTGCGGATCTGTTGGAGCGGTATGCAAATTGGAGTGCGTCCTTTGTGTCTGGGATGTGATGTGAGTGATGACCAGCCTTTCAAAGCATTTCATGGCTACATATGTAAGTGCTACAGGGTAGTAACAATTTAGACTGGTTATTTTGGGGTTCTTGAGTACAGGGACTATGGTGGTCTGCTTGAAACAAGTAGGTATTACAAACTGGGTCAGGGAGAGGTTGAAAATGTCAGTGAAGACACTTGCCAGCTGGTCCGTGCATGCTCTGAGCTCCACGGCCGTCCGGCCCGGCGGCCTTGTGAATGTTAACCTGTTTAAAAGTCTTACTCACATCAGCGAAGGTGAGCGAGATCACACAGTCATCCAGAACAGCTGGTTCTCTCATGTATGGTACAGTATTGCTTTCCTCGAAGCGAGCATAGAAGGTATTTAGCTCGTCTGGTAGGTTCACGTCACTAGGCAGATCACGGCTGGGTTTCCCTTTGTAATCCGTGATAGTTTTCAAACCCTGCCACATCCGACGAGTGTCAGAGCCGACGTAGTACGATTCGATCTTCGCCCTGGAATGACGCTTTGCCTGTTTGATGGCTCGTCGGAGGTCGTAGCAGGATTTCTTATAAGCATCTGGATTAGTGTCCCGCTCCTTGAAAGTGGTAGCTCTAGCCTTTAGCTCAGTATGGATGTTGCTTGCAATCAATGGCTTCTGGTAAGGATATGTACGTACGGTCACTGGGGGGATTAAGTCACTGGTGCACTTATTAGTGAAACCGGTGACTGATGTGATAAACTCCTCAATGTTATCGGATTAATCCTGAAGCACATTCTAGTCTGTGCTAGCAAAACAGTCCTGTAGCTTAGCTTCCGCTTCATCAGACCACTTTCGTATTGAGCGCGTCATTGGAACTTCCTGATTGAGTTTTATATTTGAAGCAGGAATCAGGAGTATAGAGTTATGGTCAGATTTGCTTGAAGGAGGGCGAGGAAGAGCCTTGTATGCATTTCTGTGTGTGAAGTAATGGTAATCTAGAGTTATGTCGCCTCTAGTTGGACATCACCAGCCATGACAACCATCACTTCCTGATGTTCTTTTTCTTGTTTGCTTAAGGCCCTATACAGCTTGTTGAGTGTGGTTTTAGTGTCAGCATCGGTTTGTGGTGGTAAATAGGCAGCTACGAAAAATAGAGATGAAAACTCTCTTGGTAAATAGTATGGTCTGCAGCTTGGGGTATTCTAACTCAGGCGAGAAAGACTTCCTTAACCTGTCTGGCTCTGGCGTTCCGCTAGCGGAACTCCTCCCACATTCCACTGAAAAGGCAGAGCGCGAAATTCAAAAGATATTTTTTAGAAATATTTAACTTTCACACATTAACAAGTCCAATACAGCAAATGAAAGATACACATCTTGTGAATCCAGTCAACATGTCAGATTTTTAAAATGTTTTACAGCGAAAACACCACATATATTTATGTTAGCTCACCACCAAATACAAAAAAGGACAGACATTTTTCACAGCACAGGTAGCATGCACAAAGCCAACCTAACTAACCAAGTGTTAAGGTTGTCGTAGTCGTTCTCCTCCTCAGACGAGGAGGAGCATGGATCGGACCAAGATGCGGAGTAGTAGGTATTCATGTTTTAATGAACAAACAACAAACACTACAAATTACGAAACTCTACAAACGTGACTAACCTGAAAACAGTCCTGTGTGGCCCAAACACTGACACAGGAAACAAACACCCACAAAACACCAGTGAAACCCTGGCTGCCTTAGTATGACTCTCAATCAGGGACAACGATACACACCTGTCTCTGATTGAGAATCATACCAGGCCGAACACAAAATCCCAACATAGAAAAACAAACCTAGACCAACCCACCCAACTCACGCCCTGACCAACTAAAACAAATACATAACAAAGGAAAACAGGTCAGGAACGTGACACCAAGAACCAACCAAACTAACCAAGAAACAACTTCATCAGATGACAGTCTTATAACATGTTATACAATAAATTTATGTTTTGTTCGAAAAATGTGCATATTTGAGGTATAAATCAGTTTTACATTGCAGCTACCATCACAGCTACCGTCACAAATAGGACCGAAGCAGCCAGAGTAATTACAGACACCAACGTCAAATACCTAAATACTCATCATAAAACATTTCTGAAAAATCGATGGTGTACAGCAAATTAAAGACAAACATCTTGTGAATCCAGCCAATATTTCCGATTTTTTAAGTGTTTTACAGCGAAAACACAATATAGCATTATATTAGCTTACTACAATAGCCTACCACACTACCGCATTCATTCATCAAGGCACGTTAGCGATAGCAATAGGCACGTTAGCGATAGCGAATAAACCAGCAAAAGATATATAATTTTTGACTAACCTTGATAAGCTTCATCAGATGACAGTCCTATAACATCAGGTTATACATACACTTATGTTTTGTTCGAAAATGTGCATATTTAGAGCTGAAATCAGTGGTTATACATTGTGCTAACGTAGCATCTTTTTCCCACAACGTCCGGATATTTTTCTGACACTTTTTCTGACACACATATTCTGACCAAATAACTATTCATAAACATAACTAAAAAATACATGTTGTATAGGAAATGATAGATGCGCTGGTTCTTAATGCAATCGCCGTGTTAGAATTCTAAAAATAACTTCATTACGACATCCAGCTTAGGTATAGCGAGAGAGTACCCAAAATATGGGCGCAAACGACTAGTACAACATGTTCGACAGATATATGAAATAGCATCATAAAATGGGTCCTACTTTTGCTGATCTTCCATCAGAATGTTGTACAAGGGGTCCTTTTTCCAGAACAATCGTTGTTTGGTTTTAGAACGGCCTTTTTCCCTCTCGATTTAGCAAGCACACTTGCCAAGTGGCGCGAATCTCTCCATCGTCAACAAACTCAGAGAACGGAACACGGCAAAACTCCCGAAAAAAATTCAATAATCTGATTAAACTATATTGAAAAAACATACTTTACGATGATATTGTCACATGTATCAAATAAAATCAAAGCCGGAGATATTAGTCGTCCATAACGACAGCTTATCAGATGGCAAATCCAGGTCCCTTCTCGCGCTCTCCAGAAAACAGGAAACTGGTGACACGTCATGCCAAGAGCTATTATTCGAGCCCAGATCAAGTTACACACTCAATTTCTTCTCTCACTGCTTGTCGACATCTAGTGGAAGACGTATGAAGTGCATCTAAACTAATAAATATCAAGGACTTTAATAGGCAGGCCCTAGAACAGTGCATCGATTTCAGATTTTCCACTTCCTGTCAGGAAGTTTGCTGCAAAAGGAGTTCTGTTTTACTCACAGATATAATTCAAACGGTTTTAGAAACTAGAGAGTGTTTTCTATCCAATAGTAATAATAATATGCATATTGTACGAGCAAGAATTGAGTACGAGGCCGTTTAAATTGGGCACGATTTTCCCCCAAAGTGAAAACAGCGCCCTCTGTCCTCAACAGGTTAACATTAGAGAACACATACCAGCTGTTGTTAACAAAGACACCCACCCCTCCCCCCTTTTCTTATCCGAGGCTAACATTCAAACACTGAGCTACTCACATGTTTTACTCACATTTAACATCGATGTCTAAAGATGGAGACCTGTCTGTACTAATTCCATTCGAGACCCAACAGTAGTACTGTCTAGTGTCAGATGACTTGATTTGGCTGAAAACCTGCTGTGATTCTATGTTCCCATAGAAGATACTCTGATAGACACTTCCATTCTTGTACCAGGCATAACTCTGCACTGGTGGGTTGGCATCACTGCTGCAGGTCAGAGTCACTGAACTGCCCTCCATTATTTCACCAGAGGGACTGACTGACACTGAGGTGCTCTTTGGGCCATCTGGTGTAAAAGAAACATGAGTTCAGTCAAATAATTATCCAAAAGATTATTCACTTACACAAAACATTCAAAGGAAACGACTTGGGCTGTGCTATGCTTTATGGATTAATATACATTTAAACTGATTTCAACACTGAGCTGTACTTTACTCACATTTCACATCGATGTTGATAGACTCAGACCTGTCTGTCCCCATCTCATTCCGGGCCTCGCAGTAGTACTCTCCAGTATCAGATGACTGGATATGAATGAAGACATGTTGTGGTTCTGTGTTTCCATAGGAGAAAGACTGATAGTGGGCTCCAATCTTCTTGTACCAGGTGTATTTGTCCACAGGAGGGTTGGCATCACTGATGCAGGTCAGAGTCACTGAACTGCCCTCCACTATTTCATCAGAGAGATGGATTGATGCCAGTGTGTTCTTTGGGCCATCTGAATGACAGAAAGAGTGTAAGCACATGCAGTAAGGACCTAAGTGATGATGCTATTTAGTAAAGAATACAATAAAAATCCTCACATTTGACAGTGAGAGTCTCTTCAGGAGAGTGGAGATCCTCAGAGCCTTCTACAGCACAGGAGTATCTGCCTGCATCCTCACTGCTGACTGGGTTGAGGATCAGGCTGTTATTTTGGTTGGTGAGACGCTGGCCTTTCTTGTACCAGATGTAGGAGGGGTTGGGGTTATCAGTCAGAGTACAGACGGTCCTACAGGCCAGTGTCACGCTCTGTCCCTCTGTCACTGTGGCAGGAGTCATCTCCACCTGCAGACCTGAAAGATTGTGAATAAAGAGTAAATTACATATTTTCTCTGATTATTTTCACCTGTTATTAGGCCAGATAAATACAACATAAATCAGTTAATGTATACAGTCTTAGAAAAACAGGGTTCTTCAACTATCCCCATAAGATAACCCTATTTTGGTTCCGGATAGAACTCTTTTCTGTTTCAGGTAGAACCATTTTGAGTTCCATGTGGAAGGGTTCTACATGGATCCCAAAACTGTCCTTCAAAGGGTTATCCTATGAGGACAGCCAAATAACCTTTTTAGGTTCTACATGGCACCTTTTTTTCTAAGAGTGTAGAATATACAGTACACACCTGTGACAGACAGAGTTGTTCCAGAGAAGGTATATCCCCATTCTGCATTAACTGTTTTAAATCTGAACTTGTACTCAGTTGAGTCTCTTTCCCTCAGGTCGGTGATTTTTAGAGTGGAGTCCTTGTCTGTTTGCCGATGGTATTCCACACGATCTGCATACTCTGGGTCCTGGATCAGGTCTTTAGTTACTCCAGACTCCCATTTGTTGAACCAGGATACTTCTGTGACGTTATGCCAACTGGGATGTGTGTAAGAGCAGGATATGTCCACTGTTGACCCTTTCAAAGCACAGATACTCTGATGGGTGTAAGTCACATTCATACAGCTCTCACCCCGAACACCTGAAACAAAATGTAACTGATCAATTCCTGAAATCAAAATGAGACTAAATGTTTTAGGTTCATTTAAAATTAAAATTAAATATAGACATATATCTACACTCAGAAATAAAGTTTAGATTTGTTGCTAAAAGGGTACAACCCCTTTTCTCTGGGGTGGTACTGTAACGTTCGTCGTTATGCGAAAGAGAGGAGGACCAAGATGCAGCGTGGTGAGTATTCATTTTAATTAGAATACTTGAAACAAACAACAAAAACAATAAACCGACAAATGAACGAAGACGAAACAGTCCCGTATGGTGAACAAACACTGGAACAGGAACAATCACCCACAACCCACAATGACACAACAGGCTACCTAAATATGGCTCCCAATCAGAGACAACGACTAACACCTGCCTCTGATTGAGAACCATATCAGGCCAAACACATAGAAACAGACAAACTAGACATACAACATAGAATGCCCACTCACATCACACCCTGACCAAACAAAACATAGAAACATACAAAGCAAACTATGGGTCAGGGCGTGATAGGTACCCTGTAAGGTCCTCCTTCGTACTTTTAGTTATAGGTGGTGATGTTACGTTTGATAACATAGCTCCGAGGCATGTGTAGAAATAGCTAAGCGGTGTATTTCGAAGCAGTGTGCCGATGCCTGTTTCACTTTATCAGAAGCACATAATCAATGACATCCGAATCTTGGTTTCGTCGAACAACCACCTGGTTAGTTTGGTATTGGTTTGGTAGAAGACATAAAGGCTACACTGCATACGCTATATGGGGTGTGGGGCGTCAACAATAATCATTTAGCTGCTCTAAATAATTTGGACCAGCAGGTGCCACCAGTGTACCCTCTGTTAATCAAAGCCTTGATTTATGAAACTATTTTCGACACAATTGGCTGAAAAACCTCAATGCTTCAGGAACCTTTGTTTCTCCATGATTAGTTATAGACAGGGGCGGATTTAGGTATAGGCGACATGGGCAGCCACCCGGGGCGGCATCTTGCCGAGGGCGGCACGGGGAACCCGCACAAAACAAAAAAACAAAAATAATATTCTGAATGGTGACATTTGCGCGATCGGTTTTCTATCGCTCATTTGCACGTCACGTCAATGATATCATGTCACCGTGTGGGACTGTGGGTCAATTAACCTTGTCGGAGTTGCGCACCTCTAACTTTGTACAGTACAAATGCAATTAGTAATGCACTTAGTTGTGTAATTTAGCTTGTGTGTTTCTTGTTTGACGTACAACAGTGTAATAATCAGGTTATCTTCTTTATAAGTGTGTTATTCTATTTGTGTATTTGTGTGATATAGGATTTGTGCAATTTAGTTTTATTTGTGTGTTTTTTGTTAGCAATAGGGTAATAGTGTAATAATTTTATTTTCATTTTTATTTGTATTTAATACTACAATTTGTTTATATTTGTCTTTGTTACTTATTTTTGAGTGTTCACCCAGGGAGCCATACAAGCTCGAACCACCACTGGTTATAGGTACAGTACCAGTCAAAAGTTTGGACACACTTACTCATTCAAGGGTTTTTCTTTTATTTTTACTAATTTCTACATTGTATAATAATAGTGAAGACGTCAAAACTATGAAATATCACGTGGAATCATGTAGTAAACAAAACAGTGTTAAACAAATCAAAATATATTTTATATTTGAGATTCTTCAAAGTAGCCACCCTTTGCCTTGATGACAGCTTTGCACACATTATTCTACAATGTAGAAAATAGTACAGATAAAGAAAAACCCTTGATTGAGAAGGTGTGTCCAAATGTTTGACTGGTACTGTACATGATTGTACCCCAGTTCATAACACAGATTGTACCTTTCGCCACAGGTACAAAAGCATTGCAAAGCCATTTGTTCCTTGTCTGTGGCAAAACTGTACCTCTACCATAGATCACTTAAACTGGTACAACACTTCCACTCATGGGTGGCCAAAAATAACTATCTGAACGCCAAGCCCCCACTAAGCCATGCCTCCAATATAATTATCCAGTTTTTGAGTGAATTGTAGAGTTACTTGTTAGTGACGGAGACACGGTTGTTGAATTCGTAAATTTTCAGTCCTGAGTTCCTAGGCGTATATTATTAAAATTAAACTCTTTATGACAATACATTACATATCTCATGAGGCCTTATTTTGAGGACTAGTTTTACTCTAATACAGTGGCTTAAATATTCGTGGTGTACAGGCCACATCAGGCCTGCAAGTAGGCTTGAAAAAATCAAGTCCCTTTCCCCAAATTCCCAGATTTTAACAAATTTTCCCCCGTTTCAGAAATCTTCCAACCGGGATTTCTGAAAAAGCTGGTTTGCATTGTGATTTGTCATTCCTATTGGAATCCAGCCAAAGTTAGGATATCCAACAGTGTGAATATTATTCATACGCCATCTGCATTCATAATGACTGTCAGGTTTAGGAACATTGTGAGGAGACTACCTAAATAATTTAAACTGGAATAACCATTTTAGTAACGGGTGAAAAAAAATCTAACAAAGCTGATTGGATTAGTTTAGAAAAATGTACGTTATTTATTTTAGCATAGCATAGCATTTTGATCAACCTGCAGTAGAGCATGCAGGGAAATATAATGATGATAATAATGATGGTACAAATTTGCCTTTTTAGAGTGCCACCCCAGTAACAAAAATCTACCTCATTTTAGGTGGCAAAGATTCATAATTGTACTTTAAGGGTATTTAGGGTACACAAAATATGTTTGTACCCTGGGAAACAGAAATGCACCTTCACACTGTAGACCTTAATTTGAGAGTGAGAGTGTGATGATTGGGTAATACTTTCCTTGACACCCAGTGTCCTAACACTTTATGACACAGTGATAACCATGTCATAATATGTCATAACAGCTGACATAACTTGTCATAACCTGTCATAATATGGAGAACACTGTCATGATGCATATATTGACACCTTTTATGACATATATTGCGTTACTGTATGGCTGGTTATGACACCTACAGTAACATTTATTCTATTAAAAAAATTCCCTGCCAAGAACTTTCCTTTCATTTGAAAGTTTGTCTCTTAAATTGTTGTTGTACTGAATTATTTACAGTCATGTTTTTTTCCATCATATTTTCCATAACTTGTATAAAAAACATGTAATGACACTTTCAGGAAGCATTATGACCATCCTGTGTCACTTTACTTGGAAGAAGAAAATACACTGTATGACACTGTCAGGAAGCATTATGACCATCATAATCATATAAGCCAGACAGGATTGTCACGTATTTGCCCTTATATCAGTCATCAGTCAAAAGAGGGTGTCTTCTCCTGCTCCTGAAATCTGCTCCTGCATTCATCCCAGTCATCAGCAACAGAGCATTGGGTTGGGTGCATGTCTGACATCAATAGGTGCGCAATTACAATGATAATTTAATATGGTCAATATTTATTTTTTTATCAAGTAAAGTTTTACCGATTATTGTACCTTTATATTTAAAATATGGGGTACAAAGATGTATCATTCAACTCTTTATCCTCACATGTACCCTAATAGGTACCTAACAGTACCATGTGAGATTATTATGTGTACCTTTGAAGGTACATGATGTGTATTTTTATATTTTTGTACTCCAGGGAAAAATACTGTATCCTTATTTTCTAAGAGTGTATGACGTTGTCATTTCTATGTAATGTGTCCCTTCTCGTTGACCTTAAATGATTGATACTTGTTAAGTAGAGAACTAATTGCATTCACACTCACACACTGCAGGAGCTTGGATATCCTCATGGCCTTTTACAGCACAGGAGTAACTGTCTGAATAAGAATTTTTGACAGAGTATTGCAGGGAAGTGGGCTCATCTAGATGTTGTCCGTTCTTGTACCAGATGTAGGTGGGGTTGGGGTTGTCAGTCAGACTGCAGGTGGTGCTACAGGTCAATGTCCTCTGTCCCTCTGTGTCAGGAGTCACCTTCACCTGCAGGTCTGAATGAGGAGAGAATAAAAACATAAAAGAACAACCCTCAATATTTCCACCTAATTTGTATTTATGTAACCTTTATTTTACTAGGCAAGTCAGTTGAGAACAAATTCTTATTTACAATGACAACCTACCAGGGAACAGAGGTTAACTGCCTTGTTCAGGGGCAGAAGAACCAAATTTCACCTTATCAGTTCAGGGATTTGATCCAGCAACCTTTCAGTTACTGGCCTAATGCTCTAACCACTAGGCTACCTGCCGCCCCAATACTACTAGAGATAAAGTAGTTACACTATAGAATAATGTTATGTAAATATAGTACTACCAGTATATCATAATGCTCTATAATACTACCAGTATATTATACAATTCTGTATGTGTAGTTTTACCAGTATATCATAATGTTATGTAAGTGTAGTATTATCATTATATCATAATGTTATGTAAGTGTAGTATTACCAGTATATCATATTGTTCTGTAAGTGTAGTATTACCAGTATATCATCATGTTCTGTAAGTGTAGTATTACCAGTATATCATCATGTTCTGTAAGTGTAGTATTACCAGTATATCATAATGTTCTGTAAGTGTAGTATACCAGTATATCATAATGTTATGTAAGTGTAGTATTATCATTATATCATAATGTTATGTAAGTGTAGTATTACCAGTATATCATATTGTTCTGTAAGTGTAGTATTACCAGTATATCATCATGTTCTGTAAGTGTAGTATTACCAGTATATCATCATGTTCTGTAAGTGTAGTATTACCAGTATATCATAATGTGCTGTAAGTGTAGTATTACCAGTATATCATAATGCTATGTAAGTGTAGTATTACCAGTATATGATCATGTTCTGTAAGTGTAGTATTACCAGTATATCATAATGTTATGTAAGTGTAGTATTACCAGTATATCATCATGTGCTGTAAGTGTAGTATTACCAGCATATCATAATGTTATGTAAGTGTAGTATTACCAGTATATCATAATGTTCTGTCAGTGTAGTATTACCAGTATATCATCATGTTATGTAAGTGTAGTATTACCAGTATATCATAATGTTCTGTAAGTGTAGTATTACCAGTATATCATTATGTTCTGTAAGTGTAGTACTACCAGTATATCATAATGTTCTGTAAGTGTAGTATTACCAGTATATCATAATTTTCTGTAAGTGTAGTATTACCAGTATATCATCATGTTCTGTAAGTGTAGTATTATCAGTATATCATAATGTTATGTAAGTGTAGTATTACCAGTATATCATACTGTTCTGTAAGTGTAGTATTACCAGTATATCGTCATGTTCTGTAAGTGTAGTATTACCAGTATATCATAATGTTCTGTAAGTGTAGTATTACCAGTATATCATAATGTTATGTAAGTGTAGTATTACCTGTGTATCATAATGTTCTGTAAGTGTAGTATTACCAGTATATCATAATGTTCTGTAAGTGTAGTATTACCAGTATATCATAATGTTCTGTAAGTGTAGTATTACCAGTATATCATAATGTTCTGTAAGTGTAGTATTACCAGTATATCATACTGTTCTGTCAGTGTAATATTACCAGTATATCATAATGTTCTGTAAGTGTAGTATTACCAGTATACCATCATGTTCTGTAAGTGTAGTATTACCAGTATATCATAATGCTCTGGAAGTGTAGTATTACCAGTATATCATAATGATCTGGAAGTGTAGTACTGCCAGTATTTCATAATGTTCTGGAAGTGTAGTTTTACCTGTGACAGACAGAGTTGTTCCAGGGAAGCTGTACCCCCATCCTGAGGTTTGTGTGTTGAATATGAATTTATACTCAGCTGAGTCGCTCTCTCTCAGATCTGTGATTCTCAGGGTGGAGGGAAGGCTCTCCAGGGCCCGACCTGCATACTCTGGGTCTCTGGTTAGGTCCTCAGGGGCCGACTTATCACTTCTAAACCAGAATGTTGTTTTGATCGGATGATGACTGGAATAAATACAGGATATGTCCACTGATGACCCCTTCAAGGCACAGATACTCTTGTCAATATAAGTTACTATGTTGCAGCTCTGATCCTGAACACCTGAAACATAATGACAAGAGGGCATTACTTATACAATACAATCATGAGCTGCAATAATCCTGTGTTACAGTTATGTTAGAAGACTGTGAGGACTGTTTAGCAGACAGAATAGATATACTTGAAAAGTTATACTAGAATACTGAGTTGAAGCCACACTCACACACTGCAGGAGAGTGAAGAGCCTCATTGGGTTTTACAGCACAGGAGTAGCTGTCTGCAGCATCAGGGTAGACTGAATAGGGAGAAGTGTTGTCAGTTACTATCTGTCCGTTCTTGTACCAGATGTAGGAGGGGTTACCAGTCAGAACACAGGTGGTGCAGGTCAGTGTCTTCCACGCTGATAAAACTGAATAAGGAGTCACCTTCACCTGCAGGTCTGAAGGAGGACATAACCCATTACAACCATTACTGACATCTATTCTAGTCACATGACGTTTCTTTTTTGAAGACAAAACACTACAATTTCCAGAACTAAATTGACAGAAGAATATCACTGTACCTGTAACAGACAGAGTGACTCCAGGGTTGCCAGTAAATCTCCCTCCGGTCTGATCTGTTATAAATCTGAACTTGTACGTAGCTGAGTCACTCTCTCTCAGGTCTGTGATTGTCAGAGTGCAGTCATTCTTGTTATCTTTATGATACGTCACACGACCTTTATAGTCTGCGTCATCACTCAGACTCACAGGATTCCCCACAGCATCATTTTTAGTGAACCAGAAGGTTTTTGTGACTGTACCACTGGGATATGTGTAAGAGCAGGACATCTCCACTGTTGACCCCTTCAAGGTACAGATACTCTGAGTGGTGTATGTAACACTCCAGCCATCCTGACCCAGTACAACTGAAACACACAGTCACATAACACAAGGATATTACATTAAGCATAGGTCTATTGGCTTACACTGACAGTAGGGTTTTTCCACACTTTGTTGCCGTACTGTAGTTTCTGAGTTGAGTGTGAATGGAAACCACACATAAGCATCACTCAGTGAGGTGTGAAAGATAAATGCCTAACAGACGATGCCACTGAACACACCAGAATAACATTAAGATAACATTACTAAAACAGTTATGAATGAGACCATACCTGCTACAGTCCAGAGAAAGACCACCAACACACTTCCTGCTGTTCTCAAGGACATTGTTGCATCTCCCACCCTGCAGTCTTAGAAACATAAACAACAACTCACTCTATAGCTGGTGAATAACTCCACCTGATACATTAAAACAGTCCAGGGTCCATATTCACACAGTGTCTCAGAGTAGACTAGGAGAGCTGATCTAGGACCAGTTTAACTTTTTAGATCATTATTATATGGACCAGGGGGACCTGATCTTAGATCAGCACTCCTGCTTTGAGACACTTCATGATACTGGCCCTGATGTAACAACCTAAACACAGCTCAAAACTAAACAAAAAGTTAAATGATTCAGTAAGTCGTACCATGTGATTTATGGCTAAAATATAAAATAATAACAATGATAATAATAATAACATAACAAACCAAACTATATAATATACTGAAGCGTACTTACAGAGTGAAGGAGAGAGGTATTGTACAGTGAGTCAACTTACTGGCGTAGCAGGGCATAGAAACAAGAAGTGTGAGTTCTGTAGTTGATTGACACATTTTTAAAGTAGCCTAGTCAGGGATTTAAGACAATAACATGCATCAACAGCATGTCAGAAAAAAGATGTACTGTATTTTATGTATCTAAATATAAAATGTGACCAAATAGCTAGTTGCATTTCTTCATTTGTGCCTAAAAAAATGTCAAGAGGCAAAATGCAGCCCATTTTCAAAGTGGTCTTTATACAGATCCAACACAACGTGTTGGCTGGAATGTACATGGTTTCTTAACCCTCATACTAGCGACTGGGCTCATTTTGACCCCAGAGTGTCACGCCCTGACCATAGTTTGCTTTGTATGTTTTATGTTTTGTTTGGTCAGGGTGTGATCTGAGTGGGCATTCTATGTTGTATGTCTAGTTTTTCTGTTTCTGTGTTTGGCCTGATATGGTTCTCAATCAGAGGCAGGTGTTAGTCGTTGTCTCTGATTGGGAACCATATTTAGGTAGCCTGTTTTGTCATTGTGGGTTGTGGGTGATTGTCTATGTGTAGTGTTTTGTGTCAGCACTTTATTCGATAGCTTCACGTTCGTTGTTTGTTATTTTTGTTAGTTCGTTCAGTGTTCTCTTTTCTAAATAAATTCAAGATGAACACTTACCATGCTGCATATTGGTCCTCCGATCCTTCCAACTACTCCTCCTCAGATGAGGAGGAAGACGAACGTGACACAGAGGCATATTTTTGGGGGGATTTTCAGGGCACAACACATCAGCTGTATACAGTGTATATATACAGTACCAGTCAAAAGTTTGGACACACCTACTCATTCAAGGGTTTATCTTTATTTATTATTTATTATTTTTTACAATTTTCTACATTGTAGAATAATAGTGAAGACATCAAAACTATGAAACAACACATATGAAATCATGTCGTAACCTAAAAAGTGTTAAACAAATATTTTAGATTCTTCAAAGTAGCCACCCTTTGCCTTTATGACAGATTTGCACACTCTTGGTATTCTCTCAACCAGCTTCATGAGGAATGCTTTTCCAACAGTCTTGAAGGAGTTCCCACCTATGCTGAGCACTTGTTGGCTGCTTTTCCTTTACTCTGCGGTCCAACTTCTCCCAAACCATCTCAATTGGGTTGAGGTCGGGTGATTGTGGAGGCCAGGTCATCTGATGCAGCACTCCATAACTCTCCTTGGTCAAATAGCCCTTACAACGACTGGAGGTGTGTTGGGTCATTGTTCTGCTGAAAAACAAAATACACAAACCAGATGGGATGGCGTATCACTGCAGAATGCTGTGGTAGCCATGCTGGTTAAGTGTGCCTTGAATTCTAGATACATCACTGACAGTGTCACCAGCAAAGGACCCCCACACCATCACACCTCCTCCTCCATGCTTCCCAGTGGTTAACCACACATGCAGAGATCAACCGTTCACCTCCTCTGCATCTCACAAAGGCACAGCGGTTGGAACCAAAAATCTAAGATTTGGACTCATCAGACCAAAGGACAGATTTCCACCGGTCTGATGTCCATTGCTCGTGTTTCTTGGCCCAATCAAGTCTCTTCTTCTTATTGGTGTCCTTTAATAGTGGTTTCTTGACAGCAATTTGACCATGAAGGCCTGATTCACGCAGTCTCCTCTGAACAGTTAATGTTGAGATGTGTCTTACTTGAACTCTGTGAAACATTTATTTGGGCTGCGATCTGAGGTGCAGTTAACTCTAATGAACGTAACCTCTGCAGCAGAGGTAACTCTGGGTCTTCTTTTCCTGTGACGGTCCTCATGAGAGCCAGTTTCATCACAGCGCTTGATGGTTTTTGCGACTGCACTTTCAAAGTTTGATGACATTTTTGTGAAAGATGAATTCATCTCTTTCTTTGAGCTTTGTGTTAGTATTAAATAATATCATTTTCAAAAACCAGAGTGACCAGACAATATAGCTCAGTATTTGTATTGTTTAGTTCATACAGTCTGTTTTTGCTCATCTTTATCAAGGGTGCCATTCATTTGGGACCTGACTGTGCCTGTCCAGGCACCAATGTGACAAACTGGTTTCTAACCTAGGTCTCCAGCAGGCCACAAGACTGTGTTACCCTGCTACATGTAGTAAGCATAGGCCTTAGCTTAGGGAGCTTACACAAGTGTTCAGGTCTCAGACAAGTTTTCTCAACACCTACATCACTTTTCAGGTTCCATTCCCTAATGCCTTGGTGGCCGTGACGAAGACACTTTGCCCCTAAACTGCTCCAAGGACGAGACTGACTCTGTTCTGCTCCTATTCTGTTCTGTGTTTGATGTGTCATAGGGTTGGGTGCTGTGACAGCAGAAATACACTTTCCCATTGTACAATAGACTTCTATATAAAAAAAAATACAAATGTTGCCGGAGTATGTGTGTTTTATTTTGTCACATGACTGTGTGCCTGTGAGTGTGTGTATGTGTGTGTGTTTGTAATACATGTTGAGACTGTATGCAGGGGTATGTATTGTGCCATTATGTGCGTTTAAGGGACACTTCATAAGAAGCGGGGATACATAATGCATTCATTACACCTTTAGGAAATCATTCATAACCCCTTCATGAATGTTGCAGTATCATTCATAATAACCTTGACAACATATTTATACATCATTCCTATGTAAACTTCAAAATAAAAGTCCTGTTTTCGTGACAGTATTACACATTTCTTTAGTAGAAGAACATGGTGGGATTGAGCCAGATGGTTGCTGGTGTTACTGACTGGTTAAGACTCTGCTGAGCAAAAGCCAATGTGTTAGCTTGTGGAGCTAATGCAAGTTTTCCGTTTTCAGGCAAGGTTACTTAGATGCTAAAATGATACCAATTACACTGGTGTTATCTAGACCTGGGCTCAAATAGAATTTTATATCGTTCAAATATTTTGAGAACAAACAAGCAAACGCTTGAGCCCGCCCGGAGTGCCAGCTGAATGTTTTTTGCACCTTTGAATATTCTGTTTGTTCCATTGCACCAAACAAGCTCAATCATCAAGTACAGCTCATTAAAGTTTATGAAATACACTATTTACACACAGGTGTGGTTCCAACCCCTTCTGCCATTGTAGCCTTAATTTCTAATGCTACCTGGGTAATGCTCTGAGGATTACCCAGTGTTCCCAGACTGTTGCGTAAATAGCATGTCAGCTAGGTTGGGTACTATGACAGTAATAATAAGCATTTCCGATGTGCTGATAAATAAAGATCTATTCAAAAGGGACTTTTATTTTGAAAATTCCTTAGAAATGATGTCAAATAAATGTGTTATGACAGTTGTAATGAACGATTCTGGAACACCAATGAAGGTGTTATGACTGGTTTCATAAAGGTGTAATGTATATCCCCTTCATATAATGTGGTTCTGAGGTAACATGTTTTTATCATCAAGACTGACCAAGGGCCTATTGATTTTTTTTTTACCTTTATTTATGTAGGCAAATCAGTTAAGAACAAATTCTTATTTTCAATGACGGCCTAGGAACAGTGGGTTAACTGCCTTGTTCAGGGGCAGAACGACAGATTTTTACCTTGTCAGCTCGGGGATTTGATCTTCAATCTTTCGGTTACAAGTCCAACGCTCTAACCACTAGGCTGCCCTGTGAGAACAATTGATGAGAACCATTATTATGAATGTTTGATTGCTGCATCATTCATGTCAATCACCACTAATACATAAAATATGCCTATTTTAGACATTTCAGACTGATTAACTGAATAAGGAAAATGCAACATGTGTTTGAAAGTTTGACCTCTCAAAGAGTTACTCAACAGTGTTGGTTTTGAAGAAGTCAGCAAGAACAAACACAGGAAGAGAGGTTTCCTGTGTTGCAATCTTATCTTTGCCGCCTGTGCATTCACCAAACTCTGTCAAAAACTGTTGTCACTGCAGGCTTATTCAGAATGTATGCAAATAGATACCTTTTGATCAACTAATGATCAAATGTTAATTGTCACTTGTTAAAAACTGGACCTTCTTTCAGGCTCAACATGGCAGAGCCATGTGTCTCATGCTGGGTACATAATGACACATAAAAAAATTGATTTTGGTATGTTATTACATGAACGGTTGAAGTTATATTTTATTAATTAAAAAAAGTTTTTACTCACCTGAAAACATAATAATCATGGCAAAGATGCGCACTCTATCCAACTCTATGTCAGGGACCAAGAAGCTGACGCAGATGGCGTCCTTCCTCTACAACACATTTACATGCTTGACAACCAACAATGTAATACAAGATTATATTAACTGTCTACTGTACCATGGAATACATGTTTAACCCTTGTGTGGTCTTAAGGGTAAAAAATGACCCGCCACTATGTTTAACAGCAGAGAAAACCTTGAAATGTAGTTAGTTTTCCAAGAGTGACCCCAACATTAGAAAAACATCGCCTTTGTTCATATTTCCATGAAAGCTGTACACCACCAGGGTACAAAGATTGTCTTAGGGTCATTTTGACCCGGCAGTTATAAAATAATTTACACACCACATAAACACACGCACACACACACACACACACACACACACACACACACACACACACACACACACACACACACACACACACACACACACACACACACACACACACACACACACACACACACACACACACACAATGAGAAATTGAGATTATGTGTGCTACTGATTGAACTCAGCCAGCAGCTCCTGAAGAGGAAGACCACCATGGTTGGCACAGTTAGAAAGAACAAGCCTGAGCTCCCCCTGCACTCCTCGCAACAAGGGGGAGAGAGGCCTTCTCATCAAAGTTTGCCTTCACCCCCACCACCACGTTAGTTTCTTACCTCCCAAAGAGGAACAAGGAACTGAGCACACTGCACAAAACCGCTGAGATCAGTGATCGTGAGGACAGGAAGCCAGCCTTCATCCTGGACTACAACCACAACAAAGGAGTCATGGACAACCTGGACAAGGTGATTGTAACTTACAGCTGCAGGAGGATGACTGCCCGCTGGCCCCTGGTCATCTTCCATAATATCATTGATGTGTCCTCATACAATGCCTTTGTGATTTGGAACAAGATCAACCCTACCTGGATACCTGATAAGTGGAACAAGAGGAGGGTGTTCCTGGACCAACTGGGAAAGGCACTTGTAACCTCGCACATTCAAAGAAGGGAGCGCCTCCCACGCACAGCAGCATCTGCAGGGCTTGTGAAAGCTGTTCAGGGGACTGAATCTTGTCCTGATCCACCTGAGGCTGCAGCTGGTGAAGGCAAGAGGAGATGCCAATTCTGCCCCCCAAAGAAGGACTGTAAAACAAATACTATGTGCTGCACATGTGAGAAATACAAGTCCATGCACACACACTTGCATACTGTCTTACACATTTGCTAATTGAAGTTGATTGATTTATGTTATTCACGTTTTTGTTTTGTATCTATTATCTTATTATATTCTTATTTATTGTTGTTGTTTATACACCTTGTGGGTGGGGGCAATAGTTTAAAAAATGGGAGAAGACTAGCATGTTGAATTCCTCATTGTACAATAAAATGCATTCAAACTACTTTCTGCATATTTCTGCTACTTTCTTAGGCTATCCAAGTGCTCTCTCTTGCAAAAAATGTTTTACACCTATGCAGTACCTTTAGCAATAATAATAATAAACCTCTACTTTAGTAAAGAAAACAATTATTACAGGTGTGTTGTAATAAAAACGAGGGGTGTCCACTGTTTAAATGCAGTCTTTCTGTCACGTTCTGACCCTAGTTCTTTTGTTATTTATTTGTTTTAGTGTGGTCAGGGCGTGAGTTGGGTGGGTTATCTATGTTCGTTTTTCTATGTTGTTTTTTTCGTTTGGCCTGGTATGATTCTCAATCAGAGGCAGGTGTCGTTAGTTGTCTCTGATTGAGTATCATACTTAGGTAGCCTTTTTCCACCTGGGTTTCGTGGGTGGTTATTTTCCGTGTCAGTGTTTGTTCCACACGGAACTGTTTCGGTTTGTATTTCACGTATCGTTTGTTGTTTTGTTTCGGTGTTCGTTCGTTATTAAAGAAAATGAACACGTACCACGCTGCGCTTTGGTCCTCCTCTCTTTCTCCCAACGAAGATCCTTACACTTTCTGCATTGTGAAGAGGGAAAACACAGATATTCACAAAGTTTGTGATGAATGACAGGTTGTTTCTTCATGCAAAATAGATTTGGGGTTTAAAATTCAATTGAGCTGCTTTATTTTAGGGGTTTAGTGAAGGTGGGTCATTCTTCACACATAGGACAAGGGGGTAAACAGAATGTTAAGACTTCAAAGGTTAAAGCTTTTTTCATTTTTCAAGTTAACAGACAGTAAATAATGGCAGGCTGAGCTGTAATATTTTCAAACACAATTAAATGTGTATTTATTGCTTATTTAACATTATGCTTATAATGTATTGACACTAAACCACACTGTAAAAACCTCAAAGATAAACATGTAATTAATGTATCTAAAATAGGCAATAATGAATAATTTGATGATAAAAGAAGTGATATCATGACACTGAAGTATATAGTATTACGTAATATAAAATGTTAATAACAGGCCATTGAGTAATAATGTCTGACAGCAAATATATTGCAGCAAATATATTGAAGTACATTATTAAACACATAAGGAGCAACTTATTCCAAGAGTTGAAAATATTGAAAAGCTGTTATCAATATTATCCGTATTAGTCACTGAAAAGTAGGACTCTTAATAATGGTAAAATCCCATTGAAAAGATCAGCTACATGTTCTAAAAAATCTGGAAATGGAAAATTCTCATGGAAAAAGAGCAGAAGCCAAATCCATCCGATTTCTCATCAATATACATAACAGAGCTCAACAGTTTAAAGTCCTAAACACTAGAAGTTACTTACCTCTGGTTCATCCATTTCTCATCAATATACATAACAGAGCTCAACAGTTTAAAGTCCTAAACACAAGAAGTTACTTACCTCTGGTTCATTCAGCCAGTCCTGTGGGAAAAAGTAATGGGGAAAGAATAGGGTTTTGGGATGAATGCCGAATATAAGGTCAGAGGTTAACACATCATATACTTTTTTTTATTATGGTTTACTTCAGTTTATTTAATAAATACTTTCTTAACACAATTTTGTCCTTAAAACTGCATTGTTGGTTAAGGGCTTGTAAGTAAGCATTTCACTGTAAGGTCTACACCTGTTGTACTCGGTGCATGTGACAAATACATTTGATTTGATCATATTGTTTGTTCTATGAGATAATATCAGTCAGTTAAGATGCCCTTTATGAATTACACACACATATATACTTTGACTGTAGCTTAGACCTGCATTATTTTATGTACTGTAGGGTGAGGTTACTTGTCATTAAGTATTTCAATATATTTTTATACATATGACAAATAAACCAAACTTTGAACCTATTGAATTAAAATCAGGGATCCTTAGGCAGAAATGCATCTTGGTATTACTGGTATACTCTACTGATAAATGTTTAAACAAATAAAACGTTCAGCCTTTTAGATCATAATAAATAAGACAGGGGACCTGATCCTAGATTCAGCACTCTGAGACGTTTTATGACTGCAGGCCCTAGTGTAACAGCTAAAACACAGCTCAAAACAAAATGTTAAATTATACATTAAGACCAGTGCTTAATTTCAGCTGGATCCTGCCGGAACAGGATCCGGCACCTCTCGGTTTTGGACTGTTTCATTCCGGAACCTATGTGGCCGAATCCAGTAGCTCTTGTGGCATGATTATTTTATTTAGCCCACAATATGAGTCTCCACACACCTAGGCCTAGGCTATTGATGGATTCAAGACAAGGTCGTTTTTATTTACCTCAGATTCTCAGTTACTCAGTGTCAAAATATCCTGTCATTTCCATCATTTGTGCATTATTATGGTGCTTTCAAGACAGCTGGGATCTCAGAAAAAAACGAGGTCAAATGAAATCATGAAAAAGGCCTCAGTTCCAGACTTGGAATTCCGAGTTGGATGACCGTTCAACATCAATTTGCTCAGTAGGTGCTAGTTTTTTCAGAGTTCCCAGTTGTCTTGAATGCACTGAAGTCGGAAGTTGAAGATTTCCCAGTTGTTTTGAACGCAGCATTAAAAAAGATTATGCCAAAGTTTTCAGTCATGTAAAAGGATGTAGAATTGCATGAAATGCATTTATACAAGACAAACATTTTCCCAGGGCACAAAAATGTTTCCCCATGTGTGCAACTTCTTTAATGCCTCTACTCTACTGCTCTACTGCTCATCTACAAGACCCTGCTAGGTAAAGTCCCCCCTTATCTCAGCTCGCTGGTCACCATAGCAGCACCCACCTGTAGCACGCACTCCAGCAGGTATATCTCTCTGGTCACCCCCAAAACCAATTCTTCCTTTGGCCGCCTCTCCTTCCAGTTCTCTGCTGCCAATGACTGGAACGAACTACAAAAATCTCTGAAACTGGAAACACTTATCTCCCTCACTAGCTGCACCTGCACCTGTACATAGCCCATCTATAATTTAGCCCAAACAACTACCTCTCCCCCTACTGTATGTATTTATTTATTTATTTTGCTCCTTTGCACCCCATTATTTCTATCTCTACTTTGCACATTCTTCCACTGCAAATCTACCATTCCAGTGTTTTACTTGCTATATTGTATTTACTTCACCACCATGGCCTTTTTTGCCTTTACCTTCCTTATCTCACCTCATTTGCTCACATTGTAAATAGACGTATTTTTCTATTGTGTTATTGACTGTATGTTTGTTTATTCCATGTGTAACTCTGTGTTGTTGTATGTGTCGAACTGCTTTGCTTTATCTTGGCCAGGTCGCAGTTGTAAATGAGAACTTGTTCTCAACTAGCCTACCTGGTTAAATAAAGGTGAAATAAATAAATAAATAAAATAAACGCCACTACATATGCAAATGCAATGATATGATGCAAATGTTGTACTAATTGTTATGCTGATGAATGAGGACCCAAAAGCGACGTAATAGAAACAGAGTCTTTATTCCAGTCTTAAACAAACAATGATTCTCCTGGATATTATCAAAGGTAAATCCAAAACAGGAAACTGAAATCCTCTCGTCAGTAGAGAGGAACGACTGGAGACGCGACCACAGACTGCAGGTCGCTTCAGGAAGGCACAGGCCGTAGCTGACATAGACACCTGCTCACACGCAGCATCTGAAGAAGGCAAAAACACGACAGGGCGGAACAAGGACACAGAACAGCAAACATCAAACAAGAATCCGACAAGGACAGAAGCGGAAGACAGAGGGAGAAATAGGGACTCTAATCAGAGGGTAAAATAGGGGACAGGTGTGAAAGAGTAACTGAGGTAGTTAGGAGAATGGGAAACAGCTGGGAGCAGGAACGGAACGATAGAGAGAGAGAGCGAGAGAGGGAGAGAGGGAGGGGGAGAGAGAGGGATAGAAAGAGGGAAAGAACCTAATAAGACCAGCAGAGGGAAGCACAGGGACAAGACATGATGATCAATGACAAAACATGACAGTACCCCCCCACTCACCGAGCGCCTCCTGGCGCACTCGAGGAGGAACCCTGGCGGCAACGAAGGAAATCATCAATCAACGAACGGTCCAGCACGTCCCGAGATGGAACCCAACTCCTCTCCTCAGGACCGTAACCCTCCCAATCTACTAAGTACTGGTGACCACGTCCCCGAGAACGCATGTCCATGATCTTCCGTACCTTGTAAATAGGTGCGCCCTCGACAAGGACGGGGGGGGGGGAGGGAAGACGAACGGGGGCGCGAAGAAAAGGCTTGACACAGGAGACATGGAAGACAGGGTGGACGCGACGAAGATGTCGCGGAAGAAGCAGTCGCACAGCGACAGGATTGACGACCTGAGAGACACGGAACGGACCAATGAACCGCGGAGTCAACTTGCGAGAAGCTGTCGTAAGGGGAAGGTTACGAGTGGAAAGCCACACTCTCTGACCGCGACAATACCTAGGACTCTTAATCCTACGTTTATTGGCGGCTCTCACAGTCTGCGCCCTGTAACGGCAAAGTGCAGACCTGACCCTCCTCCAGGTGCGCTCACAACGTTGGACAAAAGCCTGAGCGGAGGGAACGCTGGACTCGGCGAGCTGGGACGAGAACAGAGGAGGCTGGTACCCAAGACTACTCTGAAACGGAGATAGCCCGGTAGCAGACGAAGGAAGCGAGTTGTGGGCGTACTCAGCCCAGGGGAGCTGTTCTGCCCAAGACGCAGGGTTTCGAAACGAAAGGCTGCGTAATATGCGACCAATCGACTGATTGGCCCTCTCTGCTTGACCGTTAGACTGGGGATGAAACCCGGAAGAGAGACTGACGGAAGCACCGATCAACCGACAGAACTCCCTCCAAAACTGTGACGTGAATTGCGGGCCTCTGTCTGAAACGGCGTCTAACGGGAGGCCATGAATTCTGAACACATTCTCAATGATGATTTGTGCCGTCTCCTTAGCGGAAGGAAGCTTAGCGAGGGGAATGAAATGTGCCGCCTTAGAGAACCTATCGATAACCGTAAGAATCACAGTCTTCCCCGCAGACGAAGGCAGACCGGTAATAAAGTCTAAGGCGATGTGAGACCATGGTCGAGAAGGAATGGGAAGCGGTCTGAGACGACCGGCAGGAGGAGAGTTACCCGACTTAGTCTGCGCGCAGTCCGAACAAGCAGCCACGAAACGGCGCGTGTCCCGCTCCTGAGTAGGCCACCAAAACCGCTGGCGAATAGAAGCAAGCGTACCCCGAACGCCGGGGTGGCCAGCTAACTTGGCAGAGTGAGCCCACTGAAGAACAGCCAGACGAGTAGAGACAGGAACGAACAGAAGGTTACTAGGACAAGCGCGCGGCGACGCAGTGTGAGTGAGTGCTTGCTTTACCTGTCTCTCAATTCCCCAGACAGTCAACCCGACAACACGCCCTTCAGGGAGAATCCCCTCGGGGTCGGTAGAAGCCACAGAAGAACTAAAGAGACGGGATAAGGCATCAGGCTTGGTGTTCTTATTTCCCGGGCGATAGGAAATCACGAACTCGAAACGCGCGAAAAACAACGCCCAACGAGCTTGACGAGCATTAAGTCGTTTGGCAGAACGGATGTACTCAAGGTTCTTATGGTCAGTCCAAACGACAAAAGGGACGGTCGCCCCCTCCAACCACTGTCGCCATTCGCCTATGGCTAAGCGGATGGCGAGCAGTTCGCGGTTACCCACATCGTAGTTGCGTTCCGATGGCGACAGGCGATGAGAAAAGTAAGCGCAAGGATGGACCTTATCGTCAGAATGGAAGCGCTGGGACAGAATGGCTCCCACGCCCACCTCTGAAGCGTCAACCTCGACAATGAATTGTTTAGTGACGTCAGGAGTAACAAGGATAGGGGCGGATGTAAAACGCTTCTTGAGGAGATCAAAAGCTCCCTGGGCGGAACCGGACCACTTAAAGCAAGTCTTGACAGAAGTCAGAGCTGTGAGAGGGGCAGCCACTTGACCGAAATTACGAATGAAACGCCGATAGAAATTAGCGAAACCGAGAAAGCGCTGCAACTCGACACGTGACTTAGGGACGGGCCAATCGCTGACAGCCTGGACCTTAGCGGGATCCATCTGAATGCCTTCAGCGGAAATAACAGAACCGAGAAATGTGACAGAGGAGACATGAAAGGCGCACTTCTCAGCCTTCACGTAGAGACAATTCTCTAAAAGGCGCTGGAGTACACGTCGAACGTGCTGAACATGAATCTCGAGAGACGGTGAAAAAATCAGGATATCGTCAAGGTAAACGAAAACAAAGATGTTCAGCATGTCTCTCAGTACATCATTAACTAATGCCTGAAAGACAGCTGGAGCATTAGCGAGACCGAACGGCAGAACCCGGTATTCAAAATGCCCTAACGGAGTGTTAAACGCCGTTTTCCACTCGTCCCCCTCTCTGATGCGCACGAGATGGTAAGCGTTGCGAAGGTCCAACTTAGTAAAGAACCTGGCTCCCTGCAGAATCTCGAAGGCTGACGACATAAGGGGAAGCGGATAACGATTCTTAACCGTTATGTCATTCAGCCCTCGATAATCCACGCAGGGGCGCAGAGTACCGTCCTTCTTCTTAACAAAGAAAAACCCCGCTCCGGCGGGAGAGGAAGAAGGCACCACGGTACCGGCGTCGAGAGAAACAGACAGATAATCCTCGAGAGCCTTACGTTCGGGAGCCGACAGAGAGTATAGTCTACCCCG
The DNA here is from genome assembly GCF_016432855.1 of Salvelinus namaycush. NCBI lineage: Eukaryota > Metazoa > Chordata > Actinopteri > Salmoniformes > Salmonidae > Salvelinus > Salvelinus namaycush. Next base: position 75,228,765 of record NC_052308.1, on the reverse strand, counting down.
AGGGGGAGTGGTCCCCGGAAGGAGATCAATACAACAATCATACGACCGGTGAGGAGGAAGAGAGTTGGCTCTGGACCGACTGAAGACCGTGCGCAGATCATGATATTCCTCCGGCACTCCTGTCAAATCACCAGGTTCCTCCTGAGTAGAGGGGACAGAAGAAACAGGAGGAATAGCAGACATTAAACACTTCACATGACAAGAAACGTTCCAGGATAGGATAGAATTACTAGACCAATTAATAGAAGGATTATGACATGCTAGCCAGGGATGACCCAAAACAACAGGTGTAAAAGGTGAACGAAAAATCAAAAAGGAAATGGTCTCACTGTGGTTACCAGATACTGTGAGGGTTAAAGGTAGTGTCTCACATCTGATACTGGGGAGAAGACTACCATCTAAGGCGAACATGGGCGTGGGCTTTCCTAACTGTCTGAGAGGAATGTCATGTTTCCGAGCCCATGCTTCGTCCATAAAACAACCCTCAGCCCCAGAGTCTATCAAGGCACTGCAGGAAGCAGCCGAACCGGTCCAGCGTAGATGGACCGACAAGGTAGTACAGGATCTTGATGGAGAGACTTGAGTAGTAGCGCTCACCAGTAGCCCTCCGCTTACTGATGAGCTCTGGCTTTTACTGGACATGACATGACAAAATGTCCAGCAGAACCGCAATAGAGGCAAAGGCGGTTGGTGATTCTCCGTTCCCTCTCCTTAGTCGAGATGCGAATACCTCCCAGCTGCATGGGCTCAGTCTCTGAGCCGGTGGGAGGAGATGGTTGAGAAGCGGAGAGGGGAAACACCGTTAACGCGAGCTCTCTTCCACGAGCTCGGTGACGAAGATCTACCCGTCGTTCTATGCGGATGGCGAGTGCAATCAAAGAGTCCACGCTGGAAGGAACCTCCCGGGAGAGAATCTCATCCTTAACCTCAGCGTGGAGTCCCTCCAGAAAACGAGCGAGCAACGCCGGCTCGTTCCAATCACTGGAGGCAGCAAGAGTGCGAAACTCTATAGAGTAATCCGTTATGGATCGATCACCTTGACATAGGGAAGCCAGGGCCCTGGAAGCCTCCTTCCCAAAAACTGAACGATCAAAAACCCGTATCATCTCCTCTTTAAAGTTCTGATAATCGTTAGAACACTCAGCCCCTGCCTCCCAGATAGCTGTGCCCCACTCCCGAGCCCGACCAGTAAGGAGTGATATGACGTAAGCGATCCGAGCTCTCTCTCTTGAGTACGTGTTGGGCTGGAGAGAGAACACAATATCACACTGGGTGAGAAAGGAGCGACACTCAGTGGGCTGCCCAGAGTAACATGGTGGGTTATTAACCCTAGGTTCCGGAGACTCGGAAGACCAGGAAGTAGCTGGTGGCACGAGACGAAGACTCTGAAACTGTCCAGAGAGATCGGAGACCTGAGCGGCCAGGGTCTCAACGGTATGACGAGCAGCAAACAATTCCTGCTCGTGTCTGCCGAGCATTGCTCCCTGGAACTCGACGGCAGTGTTGAGAGAATCCATAGTCGCTGGGTCCATCTTGGTCGGATTCTTCTGTTATGCTGATGAATGAGGACCCAAAAGCGACGTAATAGAAACAGAGTCTTTATTCCAGTCTTAAACAAACAATGATTCTCCTGGATATTATCAAAGGTAAATCCAAAACAGGAAACTGAAATCCTCTCGTCAGTAGAGAGGAACGACTGGAGACGCGACCACAGACTGCAGGTCGCTTCAGGAAGGCACAGGCCGTAGCTGACATAGACACCTGCTCACACGCAGCATCTGAAGAAGGCAAAAACACGACAGGGCGGAACAAGGACACAGAACAGCAAACATCAAACAAGAATCCGACAAGGACAGAAGCGGAAGACAGAGGGAGAAATAGGGACTCTAATCAGAGGGTAAAATAGGGGACAGGTGTGAAAGAGTAACTGAGGTAGTTAGGAGAATGGGAAACAGCTGGGAGCAGGAACGGAACGATAGAGAGAGAGAGCGAGAGAGGGAGAGAGGGAGGGGGAGAGAGAGGGATAGAAAGAGGGAAAGAACCTAATAAGACCAGCAGAGGGAAGCACAGGGACAAGACATGATGATCAATGACAAAACATGACACTAATATAAAGGAGAATTGATTTGTCATGCTTTCTAGTACCTCAGAGCTTCCCAGGTCACCCTCCTATTGCGCTTTTTATTCCGGCAACTACCAATTTACAAATTAAGCACTGGATAAGACGTACAGTGCATTCGGAAAGTATTCAGACCCCTTCACTTTTTCCACATTTTGTTATGCAAAGTTAATAAAAAAAGAAAAACTGAAATATCACATTTACATAAGTATTCAGACCCTTTACTCAGTACTCTGTTGAAGCCCCTTTGGCAGTGATTACAGCCTCGATTCTTCTTGGGTATGACGCTACAAGCTTGGCACACCTGTATATGTGGACTTTCTCCCATTATTCTCTGCAGATCCTCTCAAATTCTGTCAGGTTGGATGGGGAGCGTCGCTGCACAGCTATGTTCAGGTCTCTCCAGAGATGTTCGATCGGGTTCAAGTTCGGGCTCTGCCTGGAACATTCAAGGACATTCAGAGACTTGTCCCGAAGCCACTCCTGCATTGTCTTGCCTGTGTGCTTAGGGTCATTGTCCTGTTGGAAAGTGAACCTTCGCCCCAGTCTGAGGTCCTGAGAGCTCTGGAGCAGGTTTTCATCAATGATTTCTCTGTACTTTGCTCCGTTCATCTTTCCATCGATCCTGACTTAGTCTCCCAGTCCCTGCCGCTAAAAAACATCCCAACAGCATAATGCTGCCACCACCATGCTTCTCCGTAGGGATGGTGCCAGGTTTCCTCCGGACATGACCCTTGGCATTCAGGCCAAATAGTTCAATCTTGGTTTCATCAGACCATAGAATCTTCTTTTTTTAAATTTTTATTATTTTTTTAAAATAAATTTTACCCCCTTTTCGTGGTATCCAATCGCTAGTAATTACTATCTTGTCTCATCGCTACAACTCCCGTACGGGCTCGGGAGAGACAAAGGTCGAAAGTCATGCGTCCTCCGAAGCACAACCCAACCAAGCCACACTGCTTCTTAACACAGCGCGACTCCAACCCGGAAGCCAGCCGCACCAATGTGTTGGAGGAAACGCCGTGCACCTGGCCCCCTCGGTTAGCGCGCACTGCGCCCGGCCCACCACAGGAGTCGCTGGAGCGCGATGAAACAAGGATATCCCTACCGGCCAAACCCTCCCTAACCCGGACGACGCTAGGCCAATTGTGCGTCGCCCCACAGACCTCCCGGTCGCGGCCGGCTGCGACAGAGCCTGGGCGCGAACCCAGAGACTCTGGTGGCGCAGCTAGCGCTGCGATGCAGTGCCCTAGACCACTGCGCCACCCGGGAGGCCACCCTAAAAAAACATATTTAATCCATTTTAGTATAAGGCTGTAACGTAACAAAATGTGGAAAATTCAAGGGGTCTGAAAACTTTGTGAATGCACTGTAAATGACTTATGGCCAAAAAAAATTGATCAGCCAAAAACGACATTTCAAGATATCATCAAGAGTACTTACAGACTGATGGGGAGATGTCTTGTACAGTAAGTCAACTTACTGGTAGTGCGTGGAAACTGCCAGTAAGTCTCAGTTCTGTGGTTGATACATATGTAAACTAATCAGGGTACAATTAGCTGATGCAGAACTGTCCTATCCTTCCTCTTTATGACATTACAATGCATGAGGACCAGACCAGCACAGCACATGTTCAATGGAAAATATACAACGGACCGCATATATGGTTGCCTTTCTTCATTTGAGGAGTGGCCTTAAATTTTATAAGTGGCCAATGTGTGTTTACTATAGCCTAATATTTAGAATGTTTATAATATATCAGAATGTGTTTACTATAGTCTACTATTTTGAATGTTTATAATATATTAGAATGTGTTTACTATAGTCTACTATTTAGAATGTTTATAATATATTAGAATGTGTTTACTATAGTCTACTATTTTGAATGTTTATAATATCTTAGAATGTGTTTACTATAGTCTACTATTTGGAATGTTTATAATATATTAGAATGTGTTTACTATAGTCTACTATTTAGAATGTTTATAATATCTTAGAATGTGTTTACTACAGTCTACTATTTAGAATGTTTATAATATATTAGAATGTGTTGCCTTGTCCCTCTGAGTTCTACATGGAACAGGTCAAAGTTCCATTTACATTTGGTCAGTTCCATGATGTCATTCATTCTATTAAACAAACCTATTCAATTTACACTCCTCGCCTATTGTGCATAAGAAAAAGAAAAAGCCTACTGTAAGTGTGAGTTCTGTGGTTGACACATTTAAATGTAGCCTAGTCAGGGGTTTAAGATATGTGACCCGATTCAGGAAACTAGGTGTATGTAGTAAGTCACGACTTCACAGGAGAGCAGTTTGAACGTAAAAATTGTTTTTTATCAAAATGCGTATTTGTCAGAAATTCCTTCCTGAACATGTGAACTTTAATATGCTTTAATTTGTATGGCATCTATAAATACGAATAAAATTGCTAAATTACAAGCCTTGTTGGTTAAATCACAGAAAAAGTCAGCAACCTTCCTCACTATCAATGATTGGCTGAGATAATGAGTGGGTTGGACATGCCGAGAGATGAGTTCGGATTGATCTGTCATATAGAAGGCTTTTGTCTATTAACATGCATGAACTGCAGAAATGGGATGTACTGTACAGTATTTCACATAAAAATGTGCAACAGACTGCATAGCTATTTCTTCATTTGAGGAGTGGGCCTACATTCTTTAAAAGAGGCCAATGGGATCAAAGTGGTACTGAAGGTTTTTGGACTAGAGCTCCACCTACTGGCATCTCAACATTACTGCACCATCCTAATAATCAAATCAAATCAAAGTGTATTTGTCACGTGCACCGAATACAGGTTACAGTGAAATGCTTACTTCAACTAAAACATAATGCAGAAAAAAGGTATGTGTGTGTATGTGTGTGTCTGCGTGCGTGTGTGTGTGTGTGTGTGTGTGTGTGTGTGTGTGTGTGTGTGTGTGTGTGTGTGTGTGTGTGTGTGTGTGTGTGTGTGTGTGTGTGTGTGTGTGTGTGTGTGTGTGTGTGTGTGTGTGTGTAAGTAAAGAAATAAAACAACAGTAAAAATACATTTCAAAATAAGAGTAGCAAGGCTATATACAGACACCGGTTAGTCAGGCTTATTGAGGTAGTATGTACATGTAGGTATGGTTAAAGTGACTATGCATATATGATGAACAGAGAGTAGCAGTAGCGTAAAATAGGTATGGGGGGGGGGGGGGGGACATAATGCAAATAGTCCGGGTAACTATTTGGTTACCTGTTCAGGAGTCTTATGGCTTGAGGGTAAAAACTGTTGAGGATTATTTTTGTCCTAGACTTGGCACTCCGGTACCGCTTGCCATGCGGTAGTAGAGAGAACAGTCTGAGACTGGGGTGGGCCTTCCTCTGACACCGCCTGGTGTAGAGGTCCTGGATGGCAGGCAGCTTAGCCCCAGTGATGTACTGGGCCGTACGCACTACCCTCTGAAGTGCCTTGCGGTCGGACACAATTGATTGGGCGCCCGTAAAACTGCTGCCATTCCTTCCGCCGCTGCCATTCCCGCTGCCATTCCTGTCCTCAATAATATTGGGCTAATAACAACATAACAAACTGGAAATTAATCAGATAGAATGGTGAAACGCAACACTGGCTACAACAGTCATAATATATTACACTGTTGACCCTTAAGTACAGTAGTGGTAGACCTATTAGCTAGCAGAGGCATCAGTATAATCATCACCATAGCGTGCTGTATTGAAGGCTGCTGTCTGTATACTGTATAGTCTAATGTAGCCTGTTAGCCATATATAGTGTAATATAGCCTGTTATCAATATTTAGTGTAATGTAGCCTGTTAGCCATATATAGTGTAATGTAGCCTGTTATCTATATATAGTCTAATGTAGCCTGTTAGCCATATATAGTTTAATGTAGCCTGTTATACATATATAGTCTAATGTAGCCTGTTATCCATATATAGTCTAATGTAGCTTGTTGTCCATATTCTAATCTGTGAATATAATGTGCATTTAAAGATTTCTGACATGATTCAGGAGGCCTGCAAAAGGCAAGAGGCCTCTCCAAGACAGGTAGGTGAAGCAGCGAGTGTATCTTAACCAACAATACCACAACCCACCATCACTGTGTCTCATGTTAATACTACTCCTAAACACAACCCACCATCACTGTGTCTCATGTTAATTCTACTCCTAAACACAACCCACCATCACTGTCTCATGTTAATACTACTCCTAAACACAACCCACCATCACTGTGTCTCATGTTAATACTACTCCTAAACACAACCCACCATCACTGTCTCATGTTAATACTACTCCTAAACACAACCCACCATCACTGTGTCTCATGTTAATACTACTCCTAAACACAACCCACCATCACTGTGTCTCATGTTAATACTACTCCTAAACACAACCCACCATCACTGTCTCATGTTAATACTACTCCTAAACACAACCCACCATCACTGTGTCTCATGTTAATACTACTCCTAAACACAACCCACCATCACTGTGTCTCATGTTAATACTACTCCTAAACACAACCCACCTTCGCTGTGTCTCATGTTAATACTACTCCTAAACACAACCCACCATCACTGTGTCTCATGTTAATACTACTCCTAAACACAACCCACCATCACTGTCTCATGTTAATACTACTCCTAAACACAACCCACCATCACTGTGTCTCATGTTAATACTACTCCTAAACACAACCCACCATCACTGTGTCTCATGTTAACACTACTCCTAAACACAACCCACCGTCACTGTGTCTCATGTTACTACTACTCCTAAACACAACCCACCATCACTGTGTCTCATGTTAATACTACTCCTAAACACAACCCACCATCACTGTGTCTCATGTTAATACTACTCCTAAACACAACCCACCATCACTGTGTCTCATGTTAATACTACTCCTAAACACAACCCACCATCACTGTGTCTCATGTTAATACTACTCCTAAACACAACACACCATCACTGTGTCTCATGTTAATACTACTCCTAAACACAACCCACCATCACTGTGTCTCATGTTTATACTACTCCTAAACACAACCCACCATCACTGTGTCTCATGTTAATACTACTCCTAAACACAACCCACCATCACTGTGTCTCATGTTAATACTACCCCTAAACCTCTTATGAAACATCAACTCAATCACTCTTACTTTAGGGCCATTTTCAAAATGTCTCCACAACAATCTATTGCTCTCAGAGCTCTTAAAATAGCATGTACAGGTCTTACATGTGAAACCACATGTACGTCAAATTTGTTTGAGCATAAAATATAGCTCAATACTAGTAATATTTATTGTATACAATATTCTTTGCTCATTCTTATGAAGGGTAACAGACCGCATATATCGTTGCCTTTCTTAATTTTTCATTACTGAAAAACCACATGAATTTCACATGTGATCATGTGTTTCACATGTGTTCTCATGTAAAGGTAATATGATAACATGCGACATGTAAAAGAAACATGTGAAAACCTTTGAGCATTCAGAAACATTCGGAATGAGTGCCTAAACTTAACCCTTAACGTAACACTTTGAAATTTGATGTTTGGAGCGACTTTGAAATTGGAAGTTTGGAGAACGTGGATAAATGACTAATTCTGCATTGAGACTGTGAGAACATAACAGCAGAAGCTATGCTATTTGGCATCTTCACAATTAAGTATCCTAGTTTTGTTGTTTGGCTAACTGAAAAGAACCAGGGGATATCATTTGCAGCCCAGCTATCACTCACAGCTGAAACATTGTTAACCTTGTGGGAGGCAACCTTGTGGGAGGCAACCAATCATGTCCTCATCCACTTGGATCAATAACAAAATAACAAACTGGCAATAAGGTTCCTCCCAGTTCTCCACCCTTTCCCAAGTGTGCAAGAGCACACTTCCCGTCATGGATCTAAAACTATGGGATTGGTGTGACCATTGGCTGGCTGGAGTTTCCATCTTTGTTCGCTAAATCCATGCGAAAAAGTATGCAGGTGCACACTTCGGAAAGGGTGATGAATAAAGATGCAGTCAGAAGAGCAGGGGCCAGGGGCAGAGAGGAACAGATGAAGCTGAAACCTTTGCCAGGGGCCAGGGGCCCTTGATTGACACTCGACTAAAGTTAATTCCGAGAATCCAATCAGATAGCGAAGCATGCAAATATACGCTGTCCATCCCAACAATTTTTTTATAACGGGACAATCAGAGAAGAAGTGGGTTTAGTCAGGGATACCAGTCTGTCTATCTGTTTGGGGTTATTGCATTATCTGTTTTTTGAAAATGGCAATGGAAAATCTTTAATCCAACTGGTTGTGTCTAGGTGCTGGACATTGCTCGTTCTGAAAGTGTGTGTATATGTTTTGTACAGACATGATGAAGATGGTGATGATGATGATGATAATGATAAAGGTGAATAAATCAATATTACTATGCAAACCAATGTAAATGTTTTATTTGACGTTAATGAACAAGAGAAGAGATTTTGAAAACTTGGAAAAACAATGACAGCTATATTTAATCTTAAATGTATTAATTAAACAACAAAAAATATCACACTCCACACAAAAAAATTATTCCATAAAAGCAATAAGAAACTTTGCATCAATTAGTTACATCAGGACATTGAGGCAAAATCGTACCATAAATGTCATAAAACCAATATGTATATAAACAAATCCAGGAAACATATATAATCTTACTGCATTAAGTTATAGAATATAATAACTGTATTGTTACCTTTCATATATATTCTCAAGTCTGATGATTGTTTCAGAAAGATAACATATAGAAAAATATAGTTATATAAAATATAACTGGACCACGAGGTTGCCTACTTCAGATATATAAAGTTCTTGTAATCAGATTCTGAGTTTGAAAGAATATTTACAATTTTACTTTTAAAAAATATTCACAAGGTCCCCCCTCTTATTTATCATAGTTTAAAAGGTACAACTGACTCTAGATCAGCTCTTCTACTCTAAGTTTGAATAGAGCAGTCCTGTGTGTTGGTAGAGTATGGCTCACGGGTTTGATTCCTCAATGGCAAAAATTATTATATACATCGAGTATTAATGCTATTTAATCTCTCCTCAGACTAATATTATTCTGTTTGTCCTGTGGGTACCTTTGCCACTGTTCCACCCCTTGTGTATTGCGCTGTCATGGTGTATTTGTTAACCCTAACTCTTTGGGTGGTGGACCATTCTTGATACACATGGGAAACTGTTGAGCGTGAAAAACCCAGCAGCGTTGCAGTTTCTATGCCTAAAAAGTTCCAGGGGTATTCTTCAGGCTGCTATTGGACCAGGTCTCTCTTGAAAAAGAGATGTTATCTCAATGAGAAAAACCTGTATACATAAAGGTTCAATAAAACATTAAAAAGTTATTGACTTCTTGGTTCGGGGTTTGTTGTGTTCAGGTCTTCTTGGTTCGGGGTTTGTTGTGTTCAGGTCTTCTTGGTTCTGGGTTTGTTGTGTTCAGGTCTTCTTGGTTCGGGGTTTGTTGTGTTCAGGTCTTCTTGGGTCTGGGTTTGTTGTGTTCAGGTCTTCTTGGTTCTGGGTTTGTTGTGTTCAGGTCTTCTTGGTTCTGGGTTTGTTGACTGTACTGTAGAGCACCGAGGAGTCCTTCTCACCTGCTTGTTCCACCGTGGGCCTGGAGAAAGAAATATAAATGAAACTGAAGTTGTATCCCAAATGGCACACTGCTCCCTTATAGTGCACTACTTTAGACCAGTAGTGAACTAAATAGGGAATAGGGTGCCATTTGGAATGCTACCAGAACTGTTTCTTAAAATCCTCATCACATCACTCCTTCATTATAGACATGTCATAGTAACTGTCTTGAGATGTATTTTGTAGTTTCAGGAAATGCCATTTGGCCTGACGAATACCCCCGGAACCATAGTGAAACTGTCCACTGTTACACTATGGTATGAGTTTAATTAAATAAAATTTGACCTGAAGAATGTTCATTCAACCCTTCAGATAGTGATGGAGGAAGTTCTCAGGAAACAAGGACTGGTCACTAGAGGTCAACTGCTTTTCTTATTTTAATGACATCATTGTCTACTCCTCCAATAAGCAGCAACATATGAATGAACCTGATGCTGTCTGTGTGTTCACAGTGTTCGACTGTTAACTATACTACAAAGTTGCATAAGAGCTAGAAGCAGAGCTGTCATGTCTGTCAGCGCCATGTTGTCTATTCTCTATGTTGTTGTAATGGCAGAATATGATCACCGGATGGCAGCACTGGGGCGGCTGAATTTCACAGCAGCGTACTGTACATCCTCATCCTGTTTCTGCGGTTGAGGCAGTTGGACGGTGGAGTCCAGAGTCACTTCCTGTTTTTTGGAGCGAGAGAAGTGGATGCTTGCATAGTGAACGTCATCCTGCTCATCTGTGTCCACTCTTTGTGCTGCAGTAGGGGTCATGGCCATGTTTGAGACATTGTCATACACTGGACTAGAGTCTACCTTTTAGAGAGGACAGACAATATAAATAGACCTGGTGTCAGACAGCATGAAGAGTGGAAATGTCCCAAAAAACAACAAAAATAATCTTACATCTGTTCGAACAGACTCACCTGTCCATTGTCTGCTGTGTGGCTTGTGGCAGAGGTGGATTTGGAGGCTTTCTTCCTGTTGTTTCGTAAACAAATTAACTAATATATTAATAAATGTATGAAGTTAATAAAGTGGATTAATTAACATAATCTTTTAAATGTGTATTTTATCTCACCTGAACCACATGAAGCCAGAGAAACAGAGGATGAGAACCAGAACAACCACTATGATTCCTACAGCTGCAGTCATAACTGAGGTCTGTTTCCCTAAAAGATCAAATGGATGATATGAGTACATGTTATTATGAAGTGAAAATGAATATACAGCAATACAGGACATTAATGCAATACTTGTTTAAATAAGCCTATGTATAGTTATGAATCTTTTGCGGTTCTGAGACAACAGACGCTGGGATACGGGAAGCAAGTACAGGGTGAGGATTTAATCATAAAAAGACATGGAACAAAGCAAGACGAGCCTCTGAACAAGAGAAACAAAACATCAATGCAGACACAGGAATGAAAATGAGGAAGTGACAGATATTGGGGAGGCAATCAATGACGTGATGGAGTCCAAGTGAGTCTGATGAAGCGCTGGTGCACTTAACGATGGTGACAGGTGTGCGTAATGAGCAGCCTGGCTCCTTCGAAGCGCCAGAGAGTGGGAGTGAGAGCAGACGTGACAAAACCAAAGTGTAATAAGGCAAACTAGTAGAAGATTACCGTGAAACATCATTTCTTATTAAAGATAGTTTTGTATTGAAGATGTAACTTTACCTGCTACAATGATCATCAGAGCTGTAGAGTTCATAGATCCTCTTCCATTCTGGGCCTCACAGTAATATTCTCCTCTGTCCTCAGAGCTGATGTTAGTGATGCTGTAACTCTGTCCTGATGCTTTTGGTGAGGTTACGTTCTTCTTGTACCAGGTGTATTTGTTCACAGGTGGGTTGGCATCACTGCTGCAGGTCAGAGTCACTGAACTGCCCTCCACTATTTCACCAGAGGGACTGACTGACACTGAGGTGTTCCTTGGGCCATCTGGTGTAAAATACAGTGAATATATTTATAGCAAAATATGTATTTACATTTTATGGATGAGTTTGAAATAATTTAATTCAGAGTAAAAGACAATCTGAAACATAATCATGAAAAGAATGATGACATTGTGGTAATACACATTCAGGTAAATGGATGTTACACACTAAAATATGTATTGATAGATATATTTATGTGGAAAACAATCTATTCTCAAGTATCATCATGATCAGTATATCAAACTGGACGTCTAAACCCCCAATGTACTTACATGTGACAGTGAGAGTCTTTTCAGCAGAGGGGTGATCCTCATGCCCGTCTACAGCACAGGAGTATCTGCCTGCATCCTCACTGCTGACTGAGAACAGGATATAGACAGGAGAGGAGGTGTTGCTGTTTGGTATAGGCTGTCCATTCTTATACCAACTGTAGGCTGTGATGGGGACCAGTGTACATTTGGTTGTACATGTCAGTGTGACATTCTCCCTCTCTGACACAGATGTAGGATCCATCTCCAACACAACATCTAGTGGAAAGAAAATGCATCCTATTTCTCCTCCTATATATGCTATTTATGTCCTTTTAAAAATGAAATAATAGATTCTTTTTTTCCGTCAAATCAAATTGAATGTGTCATATACTTTGTAGACAACATGTTTAGACTAACAGTGAAACAATGCAGAGAGAAAATAGAGAAATCATATAAAAGTAATAATAAATACACCATGAGTGACTATAACCTGGCTATGTACACGGGGTACCAGTACTGAGTCAATGTGCAGGGGTACCAGTACTGAGTCAATGTGCAGGGGTACCAGTACTGAGTCAATGTGCAGGGGTACCAGTACTGAGTCAATGTGCAGGGGTACCAGTACTGAGTCAATGTGCAGGGGTACCAGTACTGAGTCAATGTGCAGGGGTACCAGTACTGAGTCGATGTGCAGGGGTACCAGTACTGAGTCGATGTGCAGGGGTACGAGTACTGAGTCGATGTGCAGGGGTACCCGTACTGAGTCGATGTGCAGGGGTACGAGGTAATTGAGGTAGATATTTACATTTAACTAAGAATAAAGTGCTCTTCCGGGAAGTTACAGTGAGCTCCAAAAGTACTGGGACAATTTAGTTGTTATTTTGTCTCTGTACTCCAGACTGGCAGCTTTAATTTGAGGGTATTTTCATCCATATCAGGTGAACCGTTTAGAAAGTACAGCACTTTCGTACATTGTCTCCCCATTCTAGGGGACCGAAAGGATTGGGACAAATTCACTTATAGGTGTATTAAAGTAGTAAAAAGTTTAGTATTTGGTCCATATTCATAGCATGCAATGATTACATCAGGCTTGTTGGATGAATTTGTGGTTTATTTTAGTTGTGTTTCAGATTATTTTGTGCTCCAGAAATACAAACCAAGACAATTGTCCAGAACTAAATGGAATTCAACAGTTTAGATTTATTGAATGTAACTGTACCTGTAACAGACAGAGTGACTCCAGGTTCACCAGTAAATCTCCCTCCGGTCTGATTTGTTATAAATCTGAACTTGTACGTAGCTGAGTCACTCTCTCTCAGGTCTGTGATTGTCAGGGTGTGACCATTCTTCTTATCTCCACTGTACGTCACACGATCTTTGTAGTCTGGGTCATCTAACAGACTCACATGATTCCCCACAGCATCCTTTTTAGTGAACCAGAAGGTTGTTGTGACTGTACCACTGGGATATGTGTAAGAGCAGGTCAGCTCTACTGTTGACTCCTTCACGGTACAGATACTCTGAGTGGTATAAGTTACTCTCCAGCCATCCTGACCCAGTACCACTGAAACAGTCACAGAACACAAGGGTATTACAAGGTCTATTGGCTCACAATGACAGTAGGGTTTATCCACACTTTGTTGCCATGGTTGCTGAGTTGAGTGTGAATGGAAACCACAGATAAGCATCACTCAGTGAGGTGTGAAAGATAACTATTTAAAGTGAAGTGGAGACTCCTAACAAAACACACCAGAATATCATTATGATTCTTATCCTTTTAGAAATGTCTGTAGATTGATAAACAGATAACCTAAAAGATAGGAATGAGACCATACCTGCTACAGACCAGAGAAAGACCACCAACACACTTCCTGCTGTTCTCAAGGCCATTGTTGCATCTCCCACCCTGCAGTCTCAGAAACATAAACAACAACTCACTCTATAGCTGGTGAATAACTCCACCTGATACATTGAAGTATAAACTGTAAATGGGGTACAGGGCCTCATTACTGAAAATGAAGCAGGCTCATAACATTTGTTCTATTGTGTTATATAAACTCAGCAAAAAAAAAGAAACGTCCCTTTTTCAGGACCCTGTCTTTCAAGGATAATTCGTAAAAATCCAAATAACTTCACAGATCTTCATTGTAAAGGGTTTAAACACTGTTTCCCATGCTTGTTCAATGAATCATAAACAATTAATGAACATGCACCTGTGGAACGGTCGTTAAGACACTAACAGCTTACAGACGGTAGGCAATTATGGTCACAGTTATGAAAACTTAGGACACTAAAGAGGCCTTTCTACTGACTCTGAAAAACACCAAAAGAAAGATGCCCAGGGTCCCTGCTTATCTGCGTGAATGTGCCTTAGGCATGCTGCAAGGAGCATGAGGACTGCAGATGTGGCCAGGGCAATAAATTGCAATGTCCGTACTGTGAGATGCCTAAGACAGCGCTACAGGGAGACAGGACCAGTATAAATATTAAATCCTCTACCGTCCGTCAAGCTGTACAGCAGCCTAAAGACTGACCACCAGGTTCAATGATTGGTTCAATGACACACACAGAGAGAGAGAGAGAGAGAGAGAGAGAGAGAGAGAGAGAGAGAGAGAGAGAGAGAGAGAGAGAGAGAGAGAGAGAGAGAGAGAGAGAGAGAGAGAGAGAGAGAGAGAGAGAGAGAGAGAGAGAGAGAGAGAGAGAGAGAGAGAGAGAGAGAGAGAGAGAGCATCTCTAGGCAAGGCCCATAAAGTCTGTATCAAAGTCTAGAGAGCTGGTTGTTATGGATGTAGAAAAGTTAAAACACACATCCGACTGTCACGTTCTGACCTTTATTTCCTTTGTTTTGTCTTTATTTAGTATGGTCAGGGCGTGAGTTGGGGTGGGCTGTATATGTGTGTTTTTCTATGTTGGGGTTTTGTGTTCGACCTGGTATGATTCTCAATCAGAGGCAGCTGTCAATCGTTGTCCCTGATTGAGAATCATACTTAGGCAGCCTGGGTTTCACTTTTGGTTTGTGGGTGTTTGTTGCCGTGTCAGTGTTTGTTCGCCACACGGTACTGTTTCGTTCGTTATTCTTCGTTTATTGTTTTGTTCCAGTGTTCCGTGTTGCTTATTAAAAAGACATGAACACTTACCACGCTGCGCTTTGGTCCTCCTCTCTTCCACCTAACGACGAGTGTTACACCGACACAGTATAGATGTAAACCCTACTCCCTATTAGTGTGGTGCTAAAGGGCCCTCATCTATACTGAACAAAAATATCAACTCAACATGTAAAGTGTTGGTCCCATGTTTCATGAGCTGAAATAAAAAGAGCCCAAAAATGTTCTATAACCACAAAAAGCTTATTTCTCTCAAATTGTGTGCACAAATTTGTTTACATCCCTGTAAGTGAACATTTATTCTTTGCCAAGATAATCCATCCACCTGACAGGTGTGGCATGTCAAGAAGCTGATTAAACAGCATGATCATTGCACAGGTGCACCTTGTTCTGGGGACAATAAGAAGTCCACTCTAAAATGTGCAGTTTTGTCACACAACACAATGACACAGATGTGAGGGAGCGTGCAATTGGAATGCTGACTGCAAGACAGTCCACCAGAGCTGTTGCCAGATAATGTAATGTTAATATCTCTACCATAAGCCGCCTCCAACGTTGTTTTAGAGAATTTGGCAGCACATCCACCCGGCCTCACAACCACAGACCACGTGTATGGTGTCGTGTGGGCGAGTGGTTTGCTGATGTCAATGTTGTGAACTGAGTGCCCCATGGTGGAGGTGGGATTATGGTAATGGAAAAGCATAAGCTACGGACAGTGTATTTTATCGATGGCAATTTGAATGCACGGGATCCTGAGACCCATTCTAGTGCCGTTCATCACAAGAATCTCTACACAATTCCTGGAAACTGAAAATGTCGCAGTTCTCCCATGGCTTGCATACTCATCAGACATGTCACCCATTGAGCATGTTTAGGGTGCTCTGGATCGACGTGTACGACAGCGTGTTCCAGTTCCCGCCAATATCCAGCAACTTCACACAGCCATTCAAGAGGAGTGGGACAACATTTCACAGGCCACAATCAACAGCCAGCGAAGGAGATGTGTAGCGCTGCATGAGGCAAGTGGTCACACCAGACACTGACTGCTTCTCTGATCCACACCTTATTTTGTTATGTATCTGTGACTAACAGGGCCTCATTTATTTCAATTGACTGATTTCCTTATATGAATTGTAACTCAGTAAAATCTTTGAAATTGTTGCATGTTGCATTTATGTTTTGAGTATAAATCCACTGTGTCACACACACACACACACACACACACACACACACACACACACACACACACACACACACACACACACACACACACACACACACACACACACACACACACACACACGAGCGCACACACGCACAGGCACACGCACACACACACTGCAGTGTTACAATGTTTGTCTGCATGTCTTTTTTACCCTGGTTAATCATCTCATCACTATGTAGATCAACACTCCTACACTGAGACACTTTGTGAATACTGACCCTGATGTAACAACCAAAACACAGACCAAAACATAACAAGAAGTAAAATGATACAATACCCTCAAGTAAATGACTTATTACTGAAAACAAATAACAGGAAACTATATTTCAAGATATTGTCAAGAGTACCTACAGAGTGAAGTGAAGGGGTGAGGTCTTGTACAGTGAGTCAACTTAATGGTAGTGAGTGGGAACTGCTCGTAAGTGTCAGTTCTGTGGTTGATACATATGTAAAGTAGTTAAGACACAAGTAGCTGATACAGAACTGTCCTTTCCTTCCTCTTTAAGACATTAACATGCATGAAGACCAGAACAGCATGTCAGAAAAGGAAGGTTACTGTATTAAAATGGGCCCTACATTTCTAAAATGGACAAAATGTCCCCCATTTCCACCTTAATTTAAATACAGAACCATGTTAACAATATGTTGACTATTCTATATGGAATGTTTATAATATATTGGAATGTGTTGCCTTGCCCCTCTTAGTTCTATATTCAACAGGACAAAGTTCAATTTACATTTGGTCAGTTCCATGATGTCATTCATTCTATTCTACAAACACATTCAATTTACACTCCTCATCAGCTGCATCAAATGGAGGGGAACTCTGCAATGACCCCCTTTAGTGTCTACAACATGGTTGTTGTAGAGGCTGATGCCTGGGCAACAACCCCCTCAAAGTTTGAATGATCAAAATCAAATCAAATGTTATTTGTCATATGCGCAGAATACAACAGTGAAATGCTTATACAAGCCCTTAACCAACAGCGCAATTTTAAGAAAATACCTCAAGAAAAGTAAGAGATAAGAATAACAAATAATTAAAGAGATGACATCATCTGAGAAGGAGGGGGGAAAGGAAATCAGAGGTGCACTCCTCATCACTTTGATTGACACTTCAAACACTCATACTGTATGTCCAGTGTGCTGTCTGTGCTGTGTGTCAGAGGACAACAAAAGGGGTAACACCCCCCAACACCCCCATTCTGTCCAAGCTTCCTGTTCCCTTTTAAAGTAGGGACACAGTCCCTCATCCTCTTCTTCAATCTTCATTATTCTCCTCTTCCTCCCTCTGTCATCTGGACGGTGCGTGGTGGCCAGGGTTGTCAGGGTTACCATGGTTTCCTGTCTCTTCTTCTCTGGACAGGCTTGTGTTTGCCAGCAGCATAGCACCCTGCATCCGACCGCTGGCTTGATTCTAAGCAGGGTTGGTCCTGGATAGGAGACCAGATGCTGCTGGAAGTGGTGTTGACGGGACAGAAGGAGGCACTCTTTTCTCTGGTCTAAAAACTATATCCCATATGCCCTGGGTAGGTTGCGGTCTTTCGGATGGGATGTTAATCATGTGTCCTGACTCTCTGTGGTCACTAAACACTCCCTGACACTTATCGTAAGAGTAGGGGTGTTAACCCCGGTGTCCTGGCTAAATTCTCAATCTGGCCCTCATGCCACCTAATCATCCCCAGCTTCCAATTGGCTCATTCATCCCCTATTCTCCCCACTATAACTATTAGTTGTTGCTGTTAATGAGAATGTGTTCCAAAGTCAAGTTGCCTGGTAAAATAAGGGTTATATAAAATAACCATAGAGACAGCCGGTGGTCCTCCAGAAGAAACACTAGTCAACATTGATGGGAGCCATCCTCCTGGGCCAGGTGGAGGGAGGGAGGGAGGGAGGGAGGGAGAGGGAGAGGGAGAGAGAGGGAGAGGGAGAGGGAGAGGGAGAGGGAGAGGGAGAGGGAGAGGGAGAGGGAGAGGGAGAGGGAGGGAGAGAGAGAGAATGACAACACAAGCACCTGCATGCCTGTGCTCCTTCAGTCATTTGTAATTTTGTACATTTCAAAAGTTTATATGAGTTGATTGGTAACACTTTAGAATAACTCATAATTAACACATTATAAATGCTTATATATGTTTATAAATGATAGTTGACGTTTTGACCAACAGAAGGTTGTCCTTACCCTGTGGAGGTGTACTGGGAGGCTGAGGAGATGTTAAGGCCTATAGGGTTGGTCCTCTGAGGAGAGGGAGGGGTTTTCTGCATCTAGCGGTCTGGGAACCTGATCACCAGCTTGGTGCTCTCCAGCTCCACCCCTGGACAGGAGGTCAAACAGCAGGCACAATCGAAATACATAACATGGAACCAATAGTATAGTCACAAAAGTTCAATGAAACTAATAGCATTGTCCCAAAAGTACAATGGAACCAATAACATTGTATTGGGTTAATTTACCGGCACAAAGATTGTTTTTCCTTTGAAAGCTAGAAAGGAGTTGAATTGTTGTACTTTTCTCTCTGTGTTGGACAATGATGATACTATTTATGTGCAAGACTCAAGCTCTCCACTGAAGGCTCTTGACTCTGTGTTATATGCAGAGACGTCTAACTCACCATTGTGATCTCTACAGTGCTGTCAGGTGGACATCAGTAGCAACACGCAGGCTCAAACACTGGTACATTCTTATTGAGAAAACCATTTAATAAGGAAAACTGCCATGTTATATATCCTCTCTTCTAGCATGAAATGAGAACACATACAAACTCAGATCTCAATCTTGTTTAATGCTAACACTACCGAAAATTAGAACCAAACATGGGAAAAAATCATTTCATTAGCCCCTGATCTAGAATTCCCTCCAAGCTAACCTAAAACACTAGGACCTGATGTCCCTGGATGAGTTCGAAGGACAAATTGATGAACAGGTCGTTGAGACATGTAGCAGTTTCTAGTTGTCATTCCATGTCACTAGATGACATTGCCTTATGTAAGGAAACCTGTTGTTTTACACACATGCCTGCACACACACACTGTTTGTTTGCTGTTGTATTTGTGCTGTTCCCAGTGTCTTCTGTCAGTACAGAACATAGAGTTCTACATTCTATCTCCCCTCACCTACAGTACAGAATTAAGAAGTATAATGTAGAACGCTGATCAAATCAAAATCAAATCAAATTTTACTGGTCACATACACATGGTTAGCAGATGTTATTGCGAGTGTAGCAAAATGCTTATGCTTCTAGATCCGACAGTGAGGCAGTATCTAACAGGTAATATCTAACAATTCCACAACAAAACCTAATATACACTATCTAGAAAAGGAATGGAATGAGAATATACAGTTGAAGTCAGAAGTTTACATATACACCTTAGTCAAATACATTTAAAATCAGTTTTTCACAATTCCTGACATTTAATCCTAGTAAAACTTCTCTGTCTTAGGTCAGTTAGGATCACCACTTTATTTTAAGAATGTGAAATGTCAGAATAATAGGAGAGAATGATTTATTTCAGCTTTTATTTCTTTCATCACATTCCCAGTGGGTCCGAAGTTTACATACACTCAATTAGTATTTGGTAGCATTGCCTTTAAATTGTTTAACTTGGGTCAAAAGTTTTGGGTAGCCTTCCACAAGCTCCCCACAATAAGTTGGGTGAATTTTGGCCCATTCCTCCTGACAGAGCTGATGTAACTGAGTCAGGTTTGTAGGCCTCCTTGCTCGCACAAGCTTTTTCAGTTCTGCCCACCAATTTTCTATAGGATTGAGGTCAGGGCTTTGTGATGGCCACTCCAATACCTTGACTTTGTTGTCCTTAAGCCATTTTGCCACAACTTTGGAAGTATGCTTGGGGTCATTGTCCATTTGGAAGACCCATTTGCGACCAAGCTTTAACTTCCTGACTGATGTCTTGAGATGTTGCGTCAATATATCCACATCATGTTCCTGCCTCATGAAGCCATCTATTTTGTGAAGTGCACCAGTCCCTCCTGCAGCAAAGCACCCCCACAACATGATGCTGCCACCCCCGTGCTTCACGGTTGGGATGGTGTTCTTCGGTTTGCAAGCCTCCCCCTATTTACTCCAAACATAACGATGGTCATTACATGGTACCTTCTGGCATTTGGAAATTGCTCCCAAGGATGAACCAGACTTGTGGAGGTCTACAATTTTTATTTATCTGAGGTCTTGGCAGATTTCTTTAAATTTTTCCCATGATGTCAAGCAAAGAGGCACTGAGTTTGAAGGTAGGCCTTGAAATACATCCACAGGTACACCTCCAATTGACTCAAATTATGTAAATTAGCCATGAGAAGCTTCTAAAGTCATGATATAATTTTCTGGAATTTTCTAAGCTGTTTAAAGGCACAGTCAACTTAATGTATGTAAACTTCTGACCCACTGGAATTGTGATACAGTGAATTATAAGTGAATAATCTGTCTGTAAACAATTGTTGGAAAAATGACTTGTGTCATGCACAAAGTAGACTTGCCAAAACTATGGTTTGTTAACAAGAAATTTGTGGAGTGGTTGAAAAACGAATCTTAATGACTCCAACCTAAGTGTATGTAAACTTCCGACTTCAACTGTATAAGTATAAAATATATGGATGAGCAGTGACCGAGCGGCTAAGATGCAATTGATAGTAAAGAATAGATATTGAAGGATACAGTATATACATATGAGATGAGTAATGTGAGATATGTAAACATTTTTAAAGTGGCATTATTAAAGTGACTAGTGCTCCATTTATTAAAGTGGACAATGATATCAAGTCTGTAGGTAGGCAGCCGCCTCTCTGTGCTAGTGGTGGATGTTTAACAATCTGATGGCCTTGAGATAAAAGCTGTTTGTCAGTCTCTCGGTCCCAGCTTTGATGCACCTGTACTGACCTCGCCTTCTGGATGATGGCGGGGTGAACAGGCAGTGGCTCAGGTGGTTATTGTCCTTGATGATCTTTTTTGCCTTCCTGTGACATCGGTTGCTGGTGTCCTGAGAGCAGGTAGTTTGCGTTTGCCAGACCGCACCACCTTCTGGAGAGTCCTGCAGAAGTGGGTGGTGCAGTTTCCGTACCAGGCGGTGATATATCTCAATTGTGCACCTGTAAAAGTTAGTGAGGGTTTTCGGTGACAAGCCAATTTTTTTCAGCCTCCTCAGGTTGTAGAGGCAATGTTGCCGCTTCTTCTTCTGTGTGGGTGGACTATTTACATTTTCCACCTTCTCCACTACTGTCCCGTCGATGTGAATAGGGGGGTGCTCCCTTTGCTGTTTCTTGATCAAATAATTCTCCACAACATCCATTTTGGTGAACCAGAGGTTGTTGTGACTTTACTACTGGGACCAAATCAAATGTTATTGGTCACATACACGTGTTTAGCAGATGTTATTGTGGGTGTAGTGAAATTCTTGTGTTTCTAGCTCCAACTGTGCAGTAATATCTGACAAGTAATATCTAACATTTTCACAACAATACTCACAATAGACACAAATCTAAGTAAAGGAATGTGATAAAAATATATAAATATTTGGACGAGCAATGTCAGAGCGGCATAGACTAAGATACAGTAGAATAGAATACAGTATATACACATATGAGATGAGTAATGCAAAATACATGTAAGAGCAGGACAGCTCCACTGCTGACCCCATCAAGGCACACTATCACGGATCCCCGGTACTGCTGCTCATTCCGTTCACCTGCTCCGGAGGTCTACGTCACCGGCCTTCCCGGGTCACTGAACTGGATTCATTACCACCAACCCCGGACTGTCTTGTTATTACGCACACCTGGTTCCCATTCCCCCTGATTAGTATGTTCCCCATTGTCCTTGTTGATTATTGTCCCCATGTCCGTTGGTCCTGTGAGTACCTGTGCTGTTGTATTGACTTCCATGCTACGTGTATTTGTGCACTTGTTTTACGGGTCTCGTCCCGTGTATTATTTAGAGCTTTACACCTCGCTCTTTCGTTTAGGTGGAGAAAAAAAAAAAAAAAACATTTAGTATTCCTGCGCCTGTCTCCAATCATTAGACAACGTGACACACTCCAGCCATTCTGACCCAGTACCAGTGAAACAGTCACAGAACACAAGGATATTACATTAAGCCAGTGCCTATTGGCTCACACTAACAGTAGGGTTTGTTCACACTTTGTTGCTGTAGTTGCTGAGTTGAGCGTGAATGGAAACCACAGATAAGCATCACTCAGTGAGGTGTGAAAGATAACTATTTAAAGTAAAGTGGAGACGCCTGACAGAACACACCAGAATAACATTGTGGTTCCTTTTAAAAATATATGTAGATTGATAAACAGATAACCTAAAAGATAGGAATGAGACCATACTCGTCACAGACCAGAGAAAGACCACCAACACACTTCCTGCTGTTCTCAAGGCCATTGTTGCATCTCCCACCCTGCAGTCTTAGAAACATAAACAACAACTCACTCTATAGCTGGTGAATTACTCCACCTGATACATTGAAGTAGAAACTGTAAATGGGTCATTACTGAATATAAAATGGAAAATATTCAGCACAGTTTAATTTCTTTATTTGAAGAGTGAGCCTACATTTTTTAAAAGAGGCTAAATGTGACTCATTCCCATCACTCCTCATCAGCTGCATCAAAGTGGTACTGAAGGTTCCAGTGTTCTAGACTAGAGCGCTTCCTACTGGCATCTCAACATTACTGCAGCCTCTAGTCTCTCATGTCCTCATCCATTTGGATCATCTGAAGTTTTTATTAAAAAACAGTCTTCAGCTATCCTTCCTACTAATTAGTATAACATCTCTCTATTAGTAGGAAGGACAGCTAAAGACCGATGCTTGTTTATGGGTTTTTACTAAGAGCTTCAGATCAACATTACACTTACATGTTGGGTAAGATCACTTCAAAACAGTCTCCACTATGACCCCCAAAACCACGCCCCCATTAACCCCTTGTAGATGGGCAAAAAGTAACTCAATACATAACAGATCAATAACAAACTAGTAGTAAGGTGCCTGAGTATTTCATTTTTTATTTAACCTTTATTTAGTAGGACCCTTTCCTAAGTGTGCAAGTGCACACTTCCTGTCATGGATATAAAAGTATGGAATTGGTGTGAACATTGGCTGCAGATTCCATCTTTGTTAAATCCATATGAGAAAGTGTGCAAGTAGATACTTCGGGTGGAGAATCAAGACATAATCAAAAAGGCATAGGGCCAATGACGTCTGTAAACCAGTGATGTAAATAAACCCTGGATTGCTGATGCTATGTATTGGGTAATGACAGGATTTGAAGCCACCAGTCAGCCATATTGGTTCTCCCAAGAAGACGCAGTCCACCATAGGAATTAATTGAATTCTACCAGAGGAGGCTGGTGGGGGGAGCTATAGGAGGATGGGCTCATTGTAAAGACTGGAATGGAATTCATGGAACATATAGAAACCACTTTTGACTCAGTTCCAATAATTACATTCCAGCCATTACAATGATCCCGTCCTCCTATAGCTCCTCCGACCAGCCTCCTCTGAAATCTACATATTTCAATTCAATGTTTCAAGGACATATTTACATTTAAGTATTTTTGTTGTTGTAGTGGGAAAAGTAACATTGGTACTTTCCAAAAATTATAATGTAAGGATATATATTTTTTTATATTGTTTTATTTTAAATGTGTGTGTTTAGCTCACATAATATAATTTGAAAGTATGCATTTTTCTTTGCCACTAATTGGTGGCCTTTTGTCCATTCAGATCAGATATTTTGCCAATAATTGGGCAAAAGAACAGAATTGAACTGCCTGTGTAAACACAGCATAAGATATAAACCCATCATTGGCTGGAGCCAGGGAGAGGGAGGGAAGATGGTGGATGGCGAAAAGAAGCGAGGCAGAAAGAAGGGCGTGGAGGTTCATACCCAGACCGACATCTTCAAAAAAGAAGCCAAATAATTTCTCCTATGAGTCAAGTACAGGAGAAATAACTACATGTTACTCTCCTGAAAACCCTGAGCAGTCGATGGATAGTGAACTTGAAATGGAACTTGACAGAAGTGAAGAGGAAGAACTTGCGGCGTCAGGTGAGGTGAAGGCTTCCGAGCCTCATCCCAATGATCAGGGAAATGACTCTGGCCCAGTGGGAGTACGATCCGTGGAGGAAATGGATCAATGCCTTTTGGCCGATCCGTTTATGGTATCAGGCTGTGTGAAGAAGGAGTTGGGTTCTGTCAATTTGGTCAAAGTATCCAGAAGTGGATGTTTTGTGTGTCTGCTGCACAGAGGGACAGGGCGCTATGTGTTTTGCAACTCGGAACGAGCTCTGTGTCCTGCTTTGCTCTCTCTCTGCTCTCTCGCAGCTGAAAGGTGTGATAACTGTTCACTGTTTAGTGTTGAAGTGGATCAACTGAAGCTGAGAATCCCCGGTGTCTGTGATGCACGCCGTTTGGTGTGTAGCAGACCCGGTGACAGACCCGGTGACAGACCCTGTCTGTCCTTCTGAGTTTTGATGCAGAGTTTTTGCTGGATAAAGGCATGCTACGGTATATACGTTATCCTGTGACAGCTTTTGTTCCGAACCCACTACGGTGTTTCAGGTTCCAAGTTTAAGACCATGTTGCAGCAGTATGTAGGAGGGAGATTCCCAGGTGTGATAAGTGTGCAGGAGGGTATGGGACAAAGGACTGTAGTTTCGGTGAAAAAGTGTTTCAATTGTGAGGGTGGCCATGGTGGGGATCAGGAATGTCTATTGTGAGTGAGACAGATTGAAGTGCAGAAAGTGTCATATACTGAGGCAGTGAGGAAAGTAGAGGATGTCAGGCTAAGGGTGAGGAGCCTGAGAGGATCCATGTGAGTACTAGGCCGGTACAGAGTGACCCGAACAGTTTTTGCTTTAGTAAGGTAGGCTTCTTGGCATGTATTGCTGTGGTCATTAATTGTACCACACGGATGGAAAGGAAATCCCTTGAGATTGAATTCATAGTAGCAGCAGCAGAGAAGTTGTGGGGTATCAGAGATTTTAGTGCAGAAGAAATACAGGTGGTTTTGAGAGAAAGGGTTCAGGCCTCCTGGGTGTAGGATCTGTTAGGTCCAAGGTAGTGGTGGGATGTGTTGGGGATAGTGGTATATATACGTGTAACAGTATAGCTTCTGTCCCTCTCCTCGCCCCTACCTGGGCTCGAACCAGGGACCCTCTGCACACATCGACAACAGTCACCCACGGCCCTTGCAGAGCAAGGGTGTATAACCGCTGTATAACCGTGGTAAGGCTGGCTGTATGAGCTGTCTGACCGTAGTAAGGCTGGCTGTATGAGCTGTCTGACCGTAGTAAGGCTGGCTGTATGAGCTGTATAACCATAGTAAGGCTGGCTATATGAGCTGTATAACCGTAGTAAGGCTGGCTGTATGAGCTGTCTGACCGTAGTAAGGATGGCTGTATGAGCTGTATAACCGTAGTAAGGCTGGCTGTATGAGCTGTATAACCATAGTAAGGCTGGCTGTATGAGCTGTCTGACCGTAGTAAGGCTGGCTGTATGAGCTGTATAACCATAGTAAGGCTGGCTATATGAGCTGTATAACCGTAGTAAGGCTGGCTGTATGAGCTGTATAACCGTAGTAAGGCTGGCTGTATGAGCTGTATAACCGCAGTAAGGCTGGCTGTATGAGCTGTATAACCGCAGTAAGGCTGGCTGTATGAGCTGTATAACCGTAGTAAGGCTGGCTGTATGAGCTGTCTGACCGTAGTAAGGCTGGCTGTATGAGCTGTATAACCGTAGTAAGGCTGGCTGTATGAGCTGTATAACCATAGTAAGGCTGGCTGTATGAGCTGTCTGACCGTAGTAAGGATGGCTGTATGAGCTGTTTAACCGTAGTAAGGCTGGCTGTATGAGCTGTCTGACCGTAGTAAGGCTGGCTGTATGAGCTGTCTGACCGTGTTAAGGCTGGCTGTATGAGCTGTCTGACCCTGTTAAGGCTGGCTGTATGAGCTGTATAACCATAGTAAGGCTGGCTGTATGAGCTGTATAACCATAGTAAGGCTGGCTGTATGAGCTGTATATCCGTAGTAAGGCTGGCTGTATGAGCTGTATAACCGTAGTAAGGATGGCTGTATGAGCTGTCTGACCGTAGTAAGGCTGGCTGTATGAGCTGTATAACCCTTGCACAACTACTTCAAGGTCTCAGAGCGAGTGACGTCACCGATTGAAACGCTATTAGCGCGCACGACCGCTAACTAGCTAGCCATTTCACATCGGTTGCATAAGGTTAGATGGTGGTGCAATTTCCTTTTGTCCCCATTTCCCTTTTTTTTTGTGAATAAATGTGCAATGCACTTTCCAAACTGTGAAAGGCAGCAATATGCAACAATGTGTCTAGTCTGTTGGAAAACCACAGGAAGAAGAAAAAGCCAGGAGCAGAGAGGAAGCAGCGAAGCCAACATTTTGGCCAGGGACCAGGCGAGGGTTTCACATTTCCCCCCAAAGCGTTTCATCAATTAAGTACGTTAACATGCACAGTAATAATTCAATATTAAACTGATTATGGCAGTAGGCAGACGCAATAGTCATGTAAACAGCTTACATGACTATTAATCGGTGTAAGGTCAAAATCGAAGTAAGCATACGGATATGAGATTATTTTTTTTATGAGATAATTTTTTTTTAATGGTTTTCTGAGCAACCTTTCGAATTATTAGGAAACGTAAACACCTTAATCAGCGTTCCAGCTGTGTATTTGATCTGCATGTAGTCAGGGACATTGAGTTTAATAGAGAGCAGCTTGCCACATAGTCTGTTTAAGCATGACTAGAGCCATTGTATGCACCCTTTCAGTTAGTTGACAGACTGTCATTAAACTCATAGAAATAGTAGAAGAAGAATATTTGACTACCATAACATGGAGGTAGCCCTCAATGGCAATGCCCATGCTGTCATAAAAGCCTTAATGGGAAAGATGCAAAGATGTGCCCTCTATATAACTCTATGTCAGAGACCAAGACGCTGATGGAGAGATGCTTTCTTCCTCACTGTCACAGTCCGTGTTCGAGAGCATCAAAACCCTGATGTATCATGGGTAAATTGTGACTGACGGACTGATCTACAAATGATATTGAGTAGTTATTTTTCATGGAAGGTGATTTGTGGAAGGTGATCTCGACTCGCCTTTTAAGTTGGATGCAATACCTAATGCGCCCAAATGTACATGCTTTTCAACCAATGATGTCATTCAATGTTATAATAACTGTCCACTGTGCTGTGTAACACATGTATAAATTCATCTTTAAGATTTCAAGATAACAGACAATAAAGAATGAAAACCAAAGCTGTAATATATTTATAAAATGTATTTGTATTTATTGTCATAAACTGAGCTTATTCACAACATGATGCATAAATTACACTGAATCACAATTTATCTAAAATAGGTAATAGTGAATAATTTGACAATAAAACCAGCTTGATTATGGTATTCCTTTTCATGAATGCCATTGCACAATTATGTCTAACAGCAAGTCCATAATTTGTCCATATCAAGAGCACATTGGTCCAAGAGCAATACACATTAAAAAGCTGCTATCAATATTATCCATATTAGTCACTAGGAGAAGTACATTAGGTAATCAACAAATCTGTAAATTGCAAAATCCCATAGAAAAGAGCAGAAGCATAATGTATTCCATTTATTATCAATCAACATAATTATAATTTCAAGGAATGAGATTTCAACTCATTTACTTAATTACTAATGGTCTGGAAAACCTAGATATAAAAGCAATATGACAGCAGGAGAATAGACATGTAAGGCCTTGCTTCGGTTTGGTGCCAAAGATCTACAGTCCAGGTTCTGTAGTGGATCTCTTCAGTCCAGGATCTGTGGTGGTTCTCTTCAGTCCATGTTCTGAGGTGGTTCTCTTCAGTTCTGATAATCGGAGGGCTCAGCATCTATCTGAGGGGCTGTGTCACTGGGGGAGTCCCTCACATTCTGAAAGAAGACACACTGAATGAGCACTTTACATACTTGTAATGAACACCCCCCCCCACAAACTTACTGCCAGGGTGTCATACTCTGGTGACCTGTTCTTCATGTTCAGAGGTGAGTACATGTCACTGTTAGGGTCAGGATGGACACTCTGTGGAGAGAAAGAGAAAGAGAGAGCGAGAGCGAGAGCGAGAGCGAGAGCGAGAGCGAGAGCGAGAGCGAGAGCGAGAGCGAGAGCGAGAGCGAGAGAGAGAGAGAGAGAGAGAGAGAGAGAGAGAGAGAGAGAGAGAGAGAGAGATAGATAGATAGATAGATAGATAGATAGATAGATAGATAGATAGATAGATAGATAGATAGATAGATGCAGGGAGGGAAGGAAAGGAAATGTATGAGCTCTTTGAGACACCACTCACTCAATAATGTTCTCTAAACACATCCAGGTACTGTATACAACACAAACACACGCATTAATTCATTATGAGACTTACTGCCAAAGTGTCGTAGTCAGGAGACATGGTCCTTATGTTCAGACCTGTGTATGTGTCAATGTTAGGGTCAGGATGAACACTCTGTGGAGAGAGAGAGTGGTTTCAAGGTAACAGTTAAAGTAGAATGAAAGAGACTGAAGGTTGAGAAGTAACTGATAGAATCACCTGTGTGTCTGCTGTGGCATCACTTCCTCCTATGAATCTCCTGTAATGATGGCGAGAGTGAGATCTGCTCTCTAGTGACCTCCAGTGGAATTTGATATGTTACAAATACAATTTTGCAGTTTAGAGCATTGGGTCAGTAACCAAAAGGTCGTTGGTTCGAATCCCCAGCCGACTTGGTAACAAAATCTGTCGATGTGCCCTTGTACAAGGCACTTAACCCTAAAAGCTCCTGTAAGTTGCTCTGGATAAGAGCGTCTGCTAAATGACTCAAATGTAAATGTAGAATGAATGAATGAAGTTAATAACAAATCAGTGTAATAATAATAATAATAATAATAATCAGAATAATCATATAAATATGCATTTTAACTCACCTGATCCACATGAGTCCAGAGAGACAGAGGATGAGAACCAGAACAACCACTGTGATTCCTACAGCTGCAGTCACAACTGAGGTTTGTTTCCCTGTAATACATATGGATGATATGAGTATATTGTATGAAATAATAAACTAAAAATAAACTATAATACAGGACATTAATGCAGTACTTGTTAAGGGATCTTATAACCCAATGTATAGTTATAAACTAAGGTGTAATAAGACAAAGTATAATGATTAAAATTAGATTGAAACATATAGTTTTGTATTGAAGATGTAACTTTACCTGCTACAATGATCATCAGAGCTGTAGAGTTCGTAGATCCTCTTCCATTCTTGGCCTCACAGTAATATTCTCCTCTGTCCTCAGAGCTGATGTTAGTGATGCTGTAATTCTGTCCTGATGCTTTTGGTGAGGCTACGTTCTTCTTGTACCAGGTGTATTTGTTCACAGGTGGGTTGGCATCACTGCTGCAGGTCAGAGTCACTGAACTGCCCTCCACTATTTCACCAGAGGGACTGACTGACACTGAGGTGTTCCTTGGGCCATCTGGTGTAAAATACAGTGAATATATTTATAGCAAAATATGTATTTACATTTTATGGATGAGTTTGAAATAATTTAATTCAGAGTAAAAGACAATCTGAAACATAATCATGAAAAGAATGATGACATTGTGGTAATACACATTCAGGTAAATGGATGTTGCACACTAAAATATTCATTGATAGATATATTTATGTGGAAAACAATCTATTCTCAAGTATCATCATGATCAGTATATCAAACTGGACGTCTAAACCCCCAATGTACTTACATGTGACAGTGAGAGTCTCTTCAGCAGAGGGGAGATCCTCATGGCCTTCTACAGCACAGGAGTATCTGCCTGCATCCTCACTGCTGACTGAGAACAGGATATAGACAGGAGAGGAGGTGTTGCTGTTTGGTATAGGCTGTCCATTCTTATACCAACTGTAGGCTGTGATGGGGACCAGTGTACATTTGGTTGTACATGTCAGTGTGACATTCTCCCTCTCTGACACAGATGTAGGATCCATCTCCAACACAACATCTAGTGGAAAGAAAATGCATCCTATTTCTCCTCCTATATATGCTATTTATGTCCTTTTAAAAATGAAATAATAGATTCTTTTTTTCCATCAAATCAAATTGAATGTGTCATATACTTTGTAGACAACATGTTTAGACTAACAGTGAAACAATGCAGAGAGAAAATAGAGAAATCATATAAAAGTAATAATAAATACACCATGAGTGACTACAACCTGGCTATGTACACGGGGTACCAGTACTGAGTCGATGTGCAGGGGTACGAGGTAATTGAGGTAGATATTTACATTTAACTAAGAATAAAGTGCTCGTCCGGGAAGCTACAGTGAGCTCCAAAAGTACAGTGACAATTTAGTTGTTATTTTGTCTCTGTACTCCAGACTGGCAGCTTTAATTTGAGGGTTTCAACCATATCAGGTGAACCGTTTAGAAAGTACAGCACTTTCATACGTTGTCCCCATTCTAGGGGACCTAAAGTATTGGGACAAATTCACTTATAGGTGGATTAAAGTAGTAAAAAGTTTAGTATTTGGTCCATTTTCATAGCATGCAATGATTACATCAGGCTTGTTGGATGAATTTGTGGTTTCATTTAGTTGTGCTTCAGATTATTTTGTGCTCCAGAAATACAAACCAAGACCATTGTCCTGAACTAAATGGAATTCAACAGTTTAGATTTATTGAATGTTACTGTACCTGTTACAGACAGAGTGACTCCAGGATCACCATAATATCTCCCTCTGGTCTGATCTGTTTTAAATCTGAACTTGTACGTAGCTGAGTCACTCTCTCTCAGGTCTGTGATTCTCAGGGTGCAGTCTTTCTCCTTAACCCCATGATACTCCAGACGACCTGTATACTCTGGGTCCTGACCTAGATCTTCAGGTTCTACACCAGCCTCCATTTTAGTGAACCAGAAGGTAGTTGTTACTGTACCACTGGGATATGTGTAAGAGCAGGACAGCTCTACTGATGACCCCTTCAAGACACAGATACTCTGAGGGGTGTAAGTCACACTCCAGCCATTCTGACCCAGTACAACTGAAATACAGTCACACAACACAATGGTGTCAGAATGATGACAAGGTCTATTGGCTCACAATGACAGTAGGGTTTGTTCACACTTTGTTGCCATAGTTGCTGAGTTGAGTGTGAAGGAAAACACAGATAAGCATCACTCAGTGAGGTGTGAAAGATTTTTTGTTTTTTTTATTTCACCTTTATTTAACCAGGTAGGCAAATTGAGAACACGTTCTCATTTACAATTGCGACCTGGCCAAGATAAAGCAAAGCAGTTCGACACATACAACAACACATAGTTACACATGGAGTAAAACAAACATACAGTCAATAATACAGTGAAAAATAAGTCTATATACAATGTGAGCAAGTGAGGTGAGATAAGGGAGGTGAAGGCAAACAAAATATATATATAAATAAATAAAAATATAAAAAGGACATGGTGGTGAAGTAAATACAATATAGCAAGTAAAAAACACTGGAATGGTTGGTTTGCAGTGGAAGAAAGTGCAAAGTAGAGATAGAAATAATGGGGTGCAAAGGAGCAAAATAAATAAATAAATACAGTAGGTAACGAAAAGATAACTATTTAAAGTGAAGTGGAGACTCCTAACAGAACACACCAGAATAACATTATGATTCTTATCCTTTTAGAAATGTCTGTAGATTATTAAACAGAGAACTAAAAGATAAGAATGAGACCATACCTGCTACAGACCAGAGAAAGACCACCAACACACTTCCTGCTGTTCTCAAGGTCATTGTTGCAT
This sequence comes from Salvelinus namaycush, assembly GCF_016432855.1. Classification (NCBI taxonomy): domain Eukaryota; kingdom Metazoa; phylum Chordata; class Actinopteri; order Salmoniformes; family Salmonidae; genus Salvelinus; species Salvelinus namaycush. The sequence continues at coordinate 75,196,621 of NC_052308.1, read as the reverse complement.
CTCCCACCCTGCAGTCTTAGAAACATAAACAACAACTCACTCTATAGCTGGAGGGTCCCTGCTCATCTGCGTGAAAGTGCCTTAGGCATGCTGCAAGGAGCATTAGGACTGCAGATGTGGCCAGGGCAATAAATTGCAATGTCCGTACTGTGAGATGCATAAGACAGCGCTACAGGGAGACAGGACCAGTATAAATATTAAATCCTCTACGGTCCGTCAAGCTGTACAGCAGCCTAAAGACTGACCACCAGGTTCAATGATTGGTTCAATGACACACACACACAGAGAGAGAGAGAGACAGAGAGAGAGACAGAGAGACAGAGGGAGACAGAGAGAGAGAGAGAGAGAGAGAGAGAGAGAGAGAGAGAGAGAGAGAGAGAGAGAGAGCATCTCTAGGCAAGGCCCATAAAGTCTGTATCAAAGTCTAGAGAGCTGGTTGTTATGGATGTAGAAAAGTTAAAACACACATCCGACACAGTATAGATGTAAACCCTCCTCCCTATCAGTGTGGTGCTAAAGGGCCCTCAGATATACTGAACAAAAATATAAACTCAACATGTAAAGTGTTGGTCCCATGTTTCATGAGCTGAAATAAAAGAGCCCAAAAATGTTCTATACCCACAAAAAGCTTATTTCTCTCAAATTGTGTGCACAAATTTGTTTACATCCCTGTTAGTGAACATTTATTCTTTGCCAAGATAATCCATCCACCTGACAGGTGTGGCATATCAAGAAGCTGATTAAACAGCGTGATCATTGCACAGGTGCACCTTGTTCTGGGGACAATAAGAAGTCCACTCTAAAATGTGCAGTTTTGTCAACACAATGACACAGATGTGAGGGAGCGTGCAATTGGAATGCTGACTGCAAGACAGTCCACCAGAGCTGTTGCCAGAGAATGTAATGTTAATATCTCTACCATAAGCCGCCTCCAACGTTGTTTTAGAGAATTTGGCAGCACATCCACCCGGCCTCACAACCACAGACCACTTGTATGGTGTCGTGTGGGCGAGTGGTTTGCTGATGTCAATGTTGTGAACAGAGTGCCCCATGGTGGAGGTGGGATTATGGTAATGGGAAAGCATAAGCTACGGACAGTGTATTTTATCGATGGCAATTTGAATGCACGGGATCCTGAGACCCATTCTAGTGCCATTCATCACAAGAATCTCTACACAATTCCTGGAAACTGAAAATGTCCCAGTTCTCCCATGGCTTGCATACTCATCAGACATGACACCCATTGAGCATGTTTAGGGTGCTCTGGATCGACGTGTACGACAGCGTGTTCCAGTTCCCGCCAATATCCAGCAACTTCACACAGCCATTCAAGAGGAGTGGGACAACATTCCACAGGCCACAATCAACAGCCAGCGAAGGAGATGTGTAGCGCTGCATGAGGCAAGTGGTCACACCAGACACTGACTGCTTCTCTGATCCACACCTTATTTTGTTATGTATCTGTGACTAACAGGGCCTCATTTATTTCAATTGACTGATTTCCTTATATGAATTGTAACTCAGTAAAATCTTTGAAATTGTTGCATGTTTCATTTATGTTTTGAGTATAAATCCACTGTGTCACACACACACACACACACACACACACACACACACACACACACACACACACACACACACACACACACACACACACACACACACACACACACACACACACACACACACACACACACACACACACACGCACACACACACTGCAGTGTTACAATGTTTGTCTGCATGTCTTTTTTTCCCTGGTTAATCATCTCATCACTATGTAGATCAACACTCCTACACTGAGACACTTTATGAATACTGACCCTGATGTAACAACCAAAACACAGATCAAAACATAACAAGAAGTAAAATGATACATTACCCTCAAGAATATGACTTACGCCTAAAAACAAATATCCCAAAACTATATTTCAAGATATTGTCAAGAGTACTTACAGAGTGAAGTGAAGGGGAGAGGTCTTGTACAGTGAGTCAACTGACTGGTAGTGTCTGGGAACTGCTCGTAAGTGTCAGTTCTGTGGTTGATACATATGTAAAGTAGTTAAGACACAAGTAGCTGATACAGAACTGTCCTTTCCTTCCTCTTTAAGACATTAACATGCATGAGGACCAGAACAACATGTCAGAGAAGGGAGGTTACTGTATTAAAATGGGTCCTACATTTCTATAATGGACACAATGTCCCCCATTTCCACTTTTATTTAAATACAGAACCATGTTAACAATATGTTGACTATTCTATATGGAATGTTTATAATATATTGGAATGTGTTGCCTTGCCCCTCTTAGTTCTATATTCAACAGGACAAAGTTCAATTTACATTTGGTCAGTTCCATGATGTCATTCATTCTATTCTACAAACACATTCAATTTACACTCCTCATCAGCTGCATCAAATGGAGGGGAACTCTGCAATGACCCCCTTTAGTGTCTACAACATGGTTGTTGTAGAGGCTGATGCCTGGGCAACAACCCCCTCAAAATTTGAATGATCAAAATCAAATCAAATGTTATTTGTCATATGCGCAGAATACAACAGTGAAATGCTTATTTACAAGCCCTTAACCAACAACGCAATTTTAAGAAAATACCTCAAGAAAAGTAAGAGATAAGAATAACAAATAATTAAAGACATGACATCATCTGAGAAGGAGTGTGCTGTCTGTGCTGTGTGTCAGAGGACAACAAAAGGGGTAACACCCCCCAACACCCCCATTCTGTCCAAGCTTCCTGTTCCCTTTTAAAGTAGGGACACAGTCCCTCCTCCTCTTCTTCAATCTTCATTATTCTCCTCTTCCTCCCTCTGTCATCTGGACGGTGCGTGGTGGCCAGGGTTGTCAGGGTTACCATGGTTTCCTGTCTCTTCTTCTCTGGTCAGGCTTGTGTTTGCCAGCAGCATACCACCCTGCATCCGACCGCTGGCTTGCCTCTGAAGCTGAGCAAGTTTGCTCCTGGATGGGAGACCAGATGCTGCTGGAAGTGGTGTTGACGGGCCAGAAGGAGGAACTCTTTTCTCTGGTCTAAAAACGATATCCTATATGCCCTGGGTAGGTTGCGGTCTTTCGGATGGGATGTTAAACAGGTGTCCTGACTCTCTGTGGTCACTAAAGACTCCCTGACACTTATCGTAAGAGTAGGGGTGTTAACCCCGGTGTCCTGGCTAAATTCTCAATCTGGCCCTCATGCCACCTAATCATCCCCAGCTTCCAATTGGCTCATTCATCCCCTCTTCTCCCCACTATTAGTTGTTGCTGTTAATGAGAATGTGTTCCCAGTCAAGTTACCTGGTAAAATAAGGGTTATATAAAATAACCATAGAGACAGCCGGTGGTCCTCCCGGAGAAACACTAGTCAACATTGATGGGAGCCATCCTCCTGGGCCGGCCGGCCAGCCAGAGAGAGAGAGAGAGAAACTATGGAATCACAAGCACCTGTATGCCTGTGCTCCTTCAGTCATTTGTTTGTCATTTTGTACATTTCAAAAGTTTATATGAGTTGATTGGTAACACTTTAGAATAACTCATAATTAACACATTATAAATGCTTTTATATGTTGATAAATGACAGTTGATGTTTTGACAGACAGATGGATGTCCTTACCCTGTGGAGGCGTACTGGGAGGCTGAGGAGGTGTTGAGGCCTATAGGGTTGGTCCTCTGAGCAGAGGTAGTGGTTCTCTGTCTAGCTGTCTGGGTACCTGATCACCTGATCACCAGCCTGGTGCTCTCCAGCTCCACCCCCTGGACAGGAGGTCAAACAGCAGGCACAATCCAATAGCAATCCAATAGCATAGTCACAAAAGTGCAATGAAACTAATAGCATTGTCCCAAAAGTACAATGGAACCAATAACATTGTATTGGGTTTTATTACCGGCACAAAGATTGTTTTTCCTTTGCAGCCAGAAAGGAGTTGAATTGTTGTACTTTTCTCTCTGTGTTGGACAATGATGATACTATTTATGTGCAAGACTCAAGCTCTACACTGAAGGCTCTTGACTCTGTGTATCATGCAGAGACGTCTAACTCACCATTGTGATCTCTACAGTGCTGTCAGGTGGACATCAGTAGCAACACGCAGGCTCAAACCCTGGTACATTCTTATTCAGAAGACCATTTAAGGAAAACTGCCATTTTATATATCCTCTCTTCTAGCAGGAAATGAGAACACATACAAACTCACATCTCAATCTTGTTTTATGCTAACAGTACCGAAAATTTGAACCAAACATGGAAAAAAGTAATTTCATTACTCAGCCCCTGATCTTGAATTCCCTCCAAGCCAAACTAAAACACCAGGACCTGATGTCCCTGGAGGAGTTCAAAGGACAAATAGATGAACAGGTCGTTGAGACATGTAGCTGTTTCTAGTTGTCACCCCATGTCACTAGATGGCATTGCCTTATGTAAGGAAGCCTGTTGTTTTACACTACACACACACATCCTGTTTGTTTGCTGGTGTATTTGTGCTGTTGCCAGTGTCTTCTGTCAGTACAGAACATAGAGTTCTACATTCTATCTCCCCTCACCTACAGTACAGAATTAAGAAGTATAATGTAGAAGGCTGATCAAATCAAAATCAAATCAAATTTTACTGGTCACATACACATGGTTAGCAGATGTTATTGCGAGTGTAGCGAAATGCTTATGCTTCTAGATCCGACAGTGAGGCAGTATCTAACAGGTAATATCTAACAATTCCACAACAAAACCTAATATACACTATCTAGAAAAGGAATGGAATGAGAATATACAGTTGAAGTCAGAAGTTTACATATACACCTTAGTCAAATACATTTAAAATCAGTTTTTCACAATTCCTGACATTTAATCCTAGTAAAACTTCTCTGTCTTAGGTCAGTTAGGATCACCACTTTATTTTAAGAATGTGAAATGTCAGAATAATAGGAGAGAATGATTTATTTCAGCTTTTATTTCTTTCATCACATTCCCAGTGGGTCCAAAGTTTACATACACTCAATTAGTATTTGGTAGCATTGCCTTTAAATTGTTTAACTTGGGTCAAAAGTTTTGGGTAGCCTTCCACAAGCTCCCCACAATAAGTTGGGTGAATTTTGGCCCATTCCTCCTGACAGAGCTGATGTAACTGAGTCAGGTTTGTAGGCCTCCTTGCTCGCACAAGCTTTTTCAGTTCTGTCCACCAATTTTCTAGAGGATTGAGGTCAGGGCTTTGTGATGGCCACTCCAATACCTTGACTTTGTTGTCCTTAAGCCATTTTGCCACAACTTTGGAAGTATGCTTGGGGTCATTGTCCATTTGGAAGACCCATTTGCGACCAAGCGTTAACTTCCTGACTGATGTCTTGAGATGTTGCTTCAATATATCCACATCATGTTCCTTCCTCATGAAGCCATCTATTTTGTGAAGTGCACCAGTCCCACCTGCAGCAAAGCACCCCCACAACATGATGCTGCCACCCCCGTGCTTCACGGTTGGGATGGTGTTCTTCGGCTTGCAAGCCTCCCCCTATTTACTCCAAACATAACGATGGTCATTACATGGTACCTTCTGGCGTTTGGAAATTGCTCCCACGGATGAACCAGACTTGTGGAGGTCTACAATTTTTATTTATCTGAGGTCTTGGCGGATTTCTTTAAATTTTTCCCATGATGTCAAGCAAAGAGGCACTGAGTTTGAAGGTAGGCCTTGAAATACATCCACAGGTACACCTCCAATTGACTCAAATTATGTAAATTATGTAAAAGAAGCTTCTAAAGTCATGACATCATTTTCTGGAATTTTCCAAGCTGTTTAAAGGCACAGTCAACTTAGTGTATGTAAACTTCTGACCCACTGGAATTGTGATACAGTGAATTATAAGTGAATAATCTGTCTGTAAACAATTGTTGGAAAAATGACTTGTGTCATGCACAAAGTAGACTTGCCAAAACTATGGTTTGTTAACAAGAAATTTGTGGAGTGGTTGAAAAACGAATCTTAATGACTCCAACCTAAGTGTATGTAAACTTCCGACTTCAACTGTATAAGTATAAAATATTTGGATGAGCAGTGACCGAGCGGCTAAGATGCAATTGATAGTAAAGAATAGATAGTGAAGGATACAGTATATACATATGAGATGAGTAATGTGAGATATGTAAACATTCTTAAAGTGGCATTATTAAAGTGACTAGTGCTCAATTTATTAAAGTGGACAATGATATCAAGTCTGTAGGTAGGCAGCCGCCTCTCTGTGCTAGTGGTGGCTGTTTAACAATCTGATGGCCTTGAGATAAAAGCTGTTTGTCAGTCTCTCGGTCCCAGCTTTGATGCACCTGTACTGACCTCGCCTTCTGGATGATGGCGGGGTGAACAGGCAGTGGCTCAGGTGGTTATTGTCCTTGATGATCTTTTTTGCCTTCCTGTGACATCGGTTGCTGGTGTCCTGAGAGCAGGTAGTTTGCGTTTGCCAGACCGCACCACCCTCTGGAGAGTCCTGCAGAAGTGGGTGGTGCAGTTTCCGTACCAGGCGGTGATATATCTCAATTGTGCACCTGTAAAAGTTAGTGAGGGTTTTCGGTGACAAGCCAATTTTTTTTCAGCCTCTTCAGGTTGTAGAGTCAATGTTGCCGCTTCTTCACCACACTGTCTGTGTGGGTGGACCATTTACATTTTCCACCTTCTCCACTACTGTCCCGTTGATGTGAATAGGGGGGTGCTCCCTTTGCTGTTTCTTGATCAAATAATTCTCCTCAACATCCATTTTGGTGAACCAGAGGTTGTTGTGACTTTACTACTGGGACCAAATCAGATGTTATTGGTCACATACACGTGTTTAGCAGATGTTATTGGTCACATGCACATGTTTAGCAGATGTTATTGGTCACATACACGTGTTTAGCAGATGTTATTGGTCACATACACGTGTTTAGCAGATGTTATTGGTCACATACACGTGGTTAGCAGATGTTATTGGTCACATGCACGTGTTTAGCAGATGTTATTGGTCACATACACGTGTTTAGCAGATGTTATTGGTCACATACACGTGTTTAGCAGATGTTATTGGTCACATACACGTGGTTAGCAGATGTTATTGGTCACATACACGTGTTTAGCAGATGTTATTGGTCACATACACGTGTTTAGCAGATGTTATTGGTCACATACACGTGTTTAGCAGATGTTATTGGTCACATACACGTGTTTAGCAGATGTTATTGGTCACATACACGTGTTTAGCAGATGTTATTGGTCACATACACGTGTTTAGCAGATGTTATTGGTCACATACACGTGTTTAGCAGATGTTATTGGTCACATACACATGTTTAGCAGATGTTATTGGTCACATACACGTGTTTAGCAGATGTTATTGGTCACATACACGTGTTTAGCAGATGTTATTGGTCACATACACGTGTTTAGCAGATGTTATTGTTCACATACACGTGTTTAGCAGATGTTATTGTGGGTGTAGTGAAATTCTTGTGTTTCTAGCTCCAACTGTGCAGTAATATCTGACAAGTAATATCTAACATTTTCACAACAATACTCACAATAGACACAAATCTAAGTAAAGGAATGTGATAAAAATATATAAATATTTGGACGAGCAATGTCAAAGCGGCATAGACTAAGATACAGTAGAATAGAATACAGTATATACACATATGAGATGAGTAATGCAAAATACATGTAAGAGCAGGACAGCTCCACTGCTTACCCCTTCAAGGCACACTATCACGGATCCCCGGTACTGCTGCTCATTCCGTTCACCTGCTCCGGAGGTCTACGTCACCGGCCTTCCCGGGTCACTGAACTGGATTCATTACCACCAACCCCGGACTGTCTTGTTATTACGCACACCTGGTTCCCATTCCCCCTGATTAGTATGTTCCCCATTGTCCTTGTTGATTATTGTCCCCATGTCCGTTGGTCCTGTGAGTACCTGTGCTGTTGTATTGACTTCCATGCTACGTGTATTTGTGCACTTGTTTTACGGGTCTCGTCCCGTGTATTATTTAGAGCTTTACACCTCGCTCTTTCATTTAGGTGGAGAAAATTTAAAAAAAAAACATTTAGTATTCCTGCGCCTGTCTCCAATCATTAGACAACGTGACACACTCCAGCCATTCTGACCCAGTACCAGTGAAACAGTCACAGAACACAAGGATATTACATTAAGCCAGTGCCTATTGGCTCACACTAACAGTAGGGTTTGTTCACACTTTGTTGCTGTAGTTGCTGAGTTGAGCGTGAATGGAAACCACAGATAAGCATCACTCAGTGAGGTGTGAAAGATAACTATTTAAAGTAAAGTGGAGACGCCTGACAGAACACACCAGAATAACATTGTGGTTCCTTTTAAAAATGTCTGTAGATTGATAAACAGATAACCTAAAAGATATGAATGAGACCATACCTGTCACAGACCAGAGAAAGACCACCAACACACTTCCTGCTGTTATCAAGGCCATTGTTGCATCTCCCACCCTGCAGTCTTAGAAACATAAACAACAACTCACTCTATAGCTGGTGAATAACTCCACCTGATACATTGAAGTAGAAACTGTAAATGGGTCATTACTGAATATAAAATGGAAAATATTCAGCACAGTTTAATTTCTTTATTTGAAGAGTGAGCCTACATTTTTTAAAAGAGGCTAAATGTGACTCATTCCCATCACTCCTCATCAGCTGCATCAAAGTGGTAATGAAGGTTCCAGTGTTCTAGACTAGAGCGCTCCCTACTGGCATCTCAACATTACTGCAGCCTCTAGTCTCTCATGTCCTCATCCATTTGGATCATCTGAAGTTTTTATTAAAAAACAGTCTTCAGCTATCCTTCCTACTAATTAGTATAACATCTCTCTATTAGTAGGAAGGACAGCTAAAGACCGATGCTTGTTTATGGGTTTTTACTAAGAGCTTCAGATCAACATTACACTTACATGTTGGGTAAGATCACTTCAGAACAGTCTCCACTATGACCCCCAAAACCACGCCCCCATTAACCCCTTGTAGATGGGCAAAAAGTAACTCAATACATAACAGATCAATAACAAACTAGTAGTAAGGTGCCTGAGTATTTCATTTTTTATTTAACCTTTATTTAGTAGGACCCTTTCCTAAGTGTGCAAGTGCACACTTCCTGTCATGGATATAAAAGTATGGAATTGGTGTGAACATTGGCTGCAGATTCCATCTTTGTTAAATATGAGAAAGTGTGCAAGTAGATACTTCGAGTGGAGAATCAAGACATAATCAAAAGGCATAGGGCCAATGACATCTGTAAACCAGTGATGTAAATAAACCCTGGATTGCTGATGCTATGTATTGGGTAATGACAGGATTTGAAGCCACCAGTCAGCCATATTGGTACTCCCAAGAAGACGCAGTCCCCCATAGGAATTAATTGAATTCTACCAGAGGAGGCTGGTGGGGGGGAGCTATAGGAGGATGGGCTCATTGTAAAGACTGGAATGGAATTCATGGAACATATAGAAACCACTTTTGACTCAGTTCCAATAATTCCATTCCAGCCATTACAATGATCCCGTCCTCCTATAGCTCCTCCGACCAGCCTCCTCTGAAATCTACATATTTCAAATCAATGTTTCAAGGACATATTTACATTTATTTAAGTATTTTTGTTGTTGTAGTGGGAAAAGTAACATTGGTACTTTCCAAAAATTCTAATGTAAGGATATTTTTTTTTAAATATTGTTTTATTTTAAATGTGTGTGTTTAGCTCACATAATATAATTTGAAAGTATGCATTTTTCTTTGCCACTAATTGGTGGCCTTTTGTCCATTCAGATCAGATATTTTGGCAATAATTGGGCAAAAGAACAGAATTGAACTGCCTGTGTAAACACAGCATAAGATATAAACCCATCATTGGCTGGAGCCAGGGAGAGGGAGGGAAGATGGTGGATGGCGAAAAGAAGCGAGGCAGAAAGAAGGGCGTGGAGGTTCATACCCAGACCGACATCTTCAAAAATGAAGCCAAATAATTTCTCCTATGAGTCAAGTACAGGAGAAATAACTACATGTTACTCTCCTGAAAACCCTGAGCAGTTGATGGATAGTGAACTTGAAATGGAACTTGACAGAAGTGAAGAGGAAGTGTGGCGCAGGTGAGGTGAAGGATTCCAAGCCTCATCCCAATGATCAGGAAAATGACTCTGGCCCAGTGGGAGTACGATCCGTGGAGAAAATGGATCAATGCCTTTTGGCCGATCCGTTGATGGTATCAGGTTATGTGAAAAAGGAGTTGGGTTCTGTCAATTTGGTCAAAGTATCCAGAAGTGGATTTTTTGTGTGTCTGCTGCACAGAGGGACAGGGCGCTATGTGTTTTGCAACTCGGAACGAGCTCTGTGTCCTGCTTTGCTCTCTCTCTGCTCTCTCGCAGCTGAAAGGTGTGATAACTGTTCACTGTTTAGTGTTGAAGTGGATCAACTGAAGCTGAGAATCCCCGGTGTCTGTGATGCACGCCGTTTGGTGTGTAGCAGACCCGGTGGCGAGTGAGAGACTGAGAAGACCCTGTCTGTCCTTCTGAGTTTTGATGCAGAGTTTTTGCTGGATTATATAATAATATATAAGTTATCCTGTGACAGCTTTTGTTCCGAACCCACTACGGTGTTTCAGGTTCCAAGTTTAAGACCATGTTGCACCAGTATGTAGGAGGGAGATTCCCAAGTGTGATAAGTGTGCAGGAGGGTATGGGACAAAGGACTGTAGTTTCGGTGAAAAAGTGTTTCAATTGTGAGGGTGGCCATGGTGGGGATCAGGAATGTCTATTGTGAGTGAGACAGATTGAAGTGCAGAAAGTGTCATATACTGAGGCAGTGAGGAAAGTAGAGGATGTCAGGCTAAGGGTGAGGAGCCTGAGAGGATCCATGTGAGTACTAGGCCGGTACAGTGACCCGAACAGTTTTTGCTTTAGTAAGGTAGGCTTCTTGGCATGTATTGCTGTGGTCATTAATTGTACCTCACGGATGGAAAGGAAATCCCATGAGATTGAATTCATAGTAGCAGCAGCAGAGAAGTTGTGGGGTATCAGAGATTTTAGTGCAGAAGAACTACAGGTGGTTTTGAGAGAAAGGGTTCAGGCCTCCTGGGTGTAGGATCTGTTAGGTCCAAGGTGGTGGTGGGATGTGTTGGGGATAGTGGTATATATAAGTGTAACAGTATAGCTTCTGTCCCTCTCCTCGCCCCTACCTGGGCTCGAACCAGGGACCGTCTGCACACATCGACAAGTCACCCACGAAGCATCGTTACCCAGCGCTCCACAAAAGCCGCAGCCCTTGCAGAGCAAGGGGAACAACTACTTCAAGGTCTCAGTGCGAGTGACATCACCGTTTGAAACGCTATTAGCGCGCACGACCGCTAACTAGCTAGCCATTTCACATCGGTTGCATAAGGTTAGATGGTGGTGTAATTTCCTTTTGTCCCCATTTCCCTTTTTTTTTGTGAATAAATGTGCAATGCACTTTCCGAACTGTGAAAGGCAGCAATATGCAACAATGTGTCTAGTCTGTTGGAAAACCACAGGAAGAAGAAAAAGCCAGGAGCAGAGAGGAAGCAGCGAAGCCAACATTTTGGCCAGGGACCAGGTGAGGGTTTCACATTTCCCCCAAAAGCGTTTCATCAATTGAGTACGTTAACATGCATAGTCATAATTCAATATTAAACTGATTATGGCAGTAGGCAGATGCAATAGTCATGTAAACACCTTACATGACTATTAATCGGTGTAAAGTCAAAATCGAAGTAAGCATACGGATATGAGATTATTTTTTTTAAATGGTTTTCTGAGCAACCTTTCGAATTATTAGGAAACGTAAACACCTTAATCAGCGTTCCAGCTGTGTATTTGATCTGCATGTGCTAGCACCAGCCAAGCGAGCCTCCTCCCTCTTTAGCGCGAGTGAAGTGAGTTCGGTACAACTGAATGGATGCATTTTAGAAATAGTTTTAAAATACAAACTTTACATGTCCGAACTCAGAATCAAATATGCTCACCAAAATAACATGGTCGCTGTGGTAGAACTTTTATTTTGATTAGCGATTTTCTGTATTTATTTGATTTCAGATGTGTCCATTATTTGGGAGATCGTTCTTTGTACAAAGCATGTAAACGTTTTTAATGGAACTGTTATATGAATCAAATTATCCACAATAATCGCGTTACTGTGTGGATGTAACGGCACTCAATGTTATTGTTTTTCCTTGATTGACACTACTAAAGTGAATTCAAACAGTCCAATCAGAGAACCATACATGCAAATCTTTACAGCTCACCCCGCCCGTATTTTATAACCGACCAATCAGAGATGGAGTGGGCGGAGTCAGGGATACCAGCGGAGGATTCAAACGGAAGATGGCAGCGGATAAAGATTCCAATAAAAATACACAAAACAGAAGGTAAAATAACATTTAAACAGTATGTAGACAGAATAAATCATGCACGCACGTAAATATACTGTGGAATTGTCGTGATACTGGCATTTGAATTTGGCTTGCTAGCTTGTCTGACATGCATGTTGTTTTTCAGTGACAGTGAAAGCTAATTGAGCTAGCTAACGTTATTTAGCTACTGTAGCTCTGACAATCAAGTGACGTGTTGTGGCAAAATACAATTTCTGTGCATCACACAGCTACTCTGAACAACAATACGGTGCAGAGCATTTCTTTCTGCGCTGTCGCTGAATTACAGCAAGACTCCATAGTTAGCTAGCTAGTAGTCGCAACAATAGACCACAGCAGTAAGCTGTCATTGGTCCACTTCGTTTTGAATGGCCCGGTTTGTTGATTTTTAGACCATTGGTCCTGAAGTGAGATCTCCACTCACCTGAGGCACCAGGCCATGCAAAGCAACTCTCCACCATTATGCCAAGTCAAGCTGCTCTGAATTGCCAGTGAGTGTGTACTTGTGTGAAAGAGGTGTCTTCAGCTCACTGATCTTCAGAACTATGAGGAGTTATGACGATAGTGTCTTCTGGCCGGAGTAGTATCTTCTGGCCAGAGGAGAAACATAATGAACGTAGCTTTCATTTTCAAATTATTTTCAAAAAGTTAAATTACTACACACCTTTTTATAGGGTTACGGTTCCCACACGGTCATATGTGCTATCTTTGTCTCCGAACACCTGTGTGTAAACGGAAGGCAGACACTACAAACATGTTCTCATTAAAAATACTGTTGGCTGCAACTGTTAAAACAGTCTACAGTAAGTGCATTTGTGAAATTATGTTGATGTGATATGAAAGTAGAGGGCTTTATGTTTCTGGAACTGTACCGCAATTGAGAACCGATTCACATTTAGATAGAGTATTTTGATGTTTCGGTTGCCAGAGCCAATTCGCCTCTAAACAAAACATGTAAGGTCCTTGCACTATAGTAACGTTAGACTTCTTTAGTCCATTATTGGGCTAGCCAACCACCACACCATCATCAAACGTGTGTAAGAGGGAGAGAGATTTGGTGTGTGTGCGTGTGAGAAAGTCAGTGTAAAGATAAAGCGGTTGTTTAAAGATGCCTAGATCTTCAGCGTGTGTGTGTGTGTTCCATCAGGGGTACGGTGTGCAACGTGGTGATCAGCCAGGATGCAGGGGGATCTTGGGGCGGCAGTGGGGTTGGTGGCCGCCCGCCCGTCATCTTCAACCCAGACTTCTTTGTGGAGAAGCTACGTCACGAGAGACCTGAGGGGTTTCAAGAGCTGGTGCTTAGCAACATCAGCCGCCTCATCGACCTTCCCGGTGCTGAGTTCTCTCTGCTGTTAGGGGACGAGGGAGGGCACAAGACACCCACAGCGGCCGGAGGGGGATTCTTCCGCTCCTTCAACTTCCTCAAACGTAGAGGTGAGAGAACTGCCATGAGGATCAACCAAGGGTGTCTTCGCCTGGGGTGTGTTCAGCAGGATGCAGTGTAGAACAAACATGCATGTCTGAAATGTAGAAGAAAGTATCACGATGGCTTTACTCATGGAATTTTTATCTGCAACGTTTGACAATGTTTGGCTACTGAACGTGGCCCTGGGTTGTAATAATGTTGAATAATAATATAAATGTACAGCACTCAGATTCTTGTCCTTTGGCTTCTGTCATCATCACAGATAAGGAAGTGGTGTTCGGGACTCCTCTGACAGAGGGAGGCATCGCCCAGATTTACCAGCTCATCGAATACCTCAGCAAGAGTGAGTTGATCATGTTGTTACAGTTCCCATCTGAGGCATGATCCCTGAATGTAATTCTCTCTTCTCTGTCCTGGCACCCCAATGGTAGAACCAGCTAGGACAGCGGAGTCCCTGCCCATCTTCCGAAAAGATCTGAAACCCAATCTCTTCGAAGAGATTCCTAAATCATCCCACAGAACCCCTCCCACCCCCGTTTTCTAGCTCTAACTTTGTTGATAGCTACTTTATTGAGGAAAAATGTACTTAATATGCCTGTGATATGTGGTTGTCCCACCTAGTTATCTTAAGATAAATGCACTAACTGTATGTCGTAACTGATAAGCGCTTCTGCTAAATGACTCAAATGTAATGTAATATCTTATCAGAAAGTAGGCTAAACTTGCTGTACTGCCATGCAGTGTTGTAGTATTCAAGTCTGTAGTACCAGCTTTCTACATTAAGCAATGGAGCTTTTAGCACTACCAAGGGAGTCGTGACTCGAATGTACAAGACTCTGACTCGAACACTAAGGACTCGGTGTAGTGTGTCCACCCCCCCAAAACAACTTTTTATTTTAGATTCTCCCGGACTGTCAAGTTTTTTTATTTTGATTGTTAGTTCTCAAAGATTATCTTAAAAATGTACAGCTCCATTATCTTTTCTACACTGAACAAAAATATAAACGCAACATGAAAGTGTTGGTCCCATATTTCTTGAGCTGAAATAAAAGCTCCCAGAAATGTTCCGTTTGCACAAAAAGTGTGTTTCTCTCATTTTGTGCGCACATTTGTTTACATCCCTGTTTAGTGAACATTTATTCTTTGCCAAGATAAGACATCCACCTGACAGGTGTGGCATATCAAGAAGTTGATTAAACAGCATGATCATTACACAGGTGCACATTGTGCTTGGGACAATAAAAGGCCACTTTAAAATGTGCAGGGTTGTCACACAACACAATGCCACAGATGTCTCAAGTTTTAAGGGAGTGTGAAGTTGGCATGCCAACTGCAGGAATGGCCACCAGAGCTGTTGCGAGAGAATTTTATATTCATTTCTCTACCATAGACTGCCTCCGTCTCCAACCTTATGCTTCAGCATGATAATGCACGGCCCCATGTGGCAAGGATTTGTTCACAATTCCTGGAAACGTTCCAATTCTGCCATTGCACCAGACATGTCACCCATTACGCATGTTTAGGATGCTCTGGATCGACATGTAAGACAGTGTGTTCCGGTTCCCACCAATATACAGCAACTTCACACAGCCATTCAAGAGGAGTGGTACAGAATTCTACAGGCCACAATCAACAGCCTTATCAACTCAATGCAAAAGAGATGTGTTGCGCTGCATGAGGCAAATGGTTGTCAGATACTGACTGGCTATCTGTGACCAACCGATACATATCTGTGTTCTCATTCATGTGAAATCCATAGATCAGGGCCTGATGAATTAATTTCAGTTGACTGGTTTCCTTACATGAAGTGTAACTCAGTAAAATCTTTGAAGTTGTTTCATGTTGTCTTTATATTTTTGTTCATTGTACTTTATATCTGCTTTTAGTGGTTTAAGTTTGCACTGAAAACATTTTACCCTAAAATCATTTCTATAAAAAAAAAAATATATATAATAAACTCACAACTTTTGTTTTTTTAAATCATATTTTTTGAAGTGACGGGAATGATTTATCTGCGGTGACCCGCCGCTGCTAAATGAGTTTTGGAGAAACACTTCTGATTGATTCACTACATATTTAATTTATTGACTGATTCCACGATTGATTCATTGATTCATCAGACTTGCATGTTAAGGGTCTGTTCAGGGTGCTTGGTGGTTTGTTTAATTGATTGATGATCAGACCTGCAGGTAGAGGGTCTGTTCAGGGTGCCAGGTAACAGTGTGCGGCAGCAGGCCCTGAAGGAGCAGCTGAACAGTGGCGCAGACATCGACCTGGAGGCAGGGGGCTTCCACCCCAACGACGTGGCCACCCTCCTCAAGACCTTCCTGGGAGAGCTACCTGAACCCCTCCTCACGCACCAACACTTCCACGCTCACCTCAAAATAGCAGGTACCCCTGTCTGAGCACCTCCCCGCTCTCTCCTGTCTGAGCACCTCCCCGCTCTCTCCTGTCTGAGCACCTCCCCGCTCTCTCCTGTCTGAGCACCTCCCCGCTCTCTCCTGTCTGAGCACCTCCCCGCTCTCTCCTGTCTGAGCACCTCCCCGCTCTCTCCTGTCTGAGCACCTCCCCGCTCTCTCCTGTCTGAGCACCTCCCCGCTCTCTCCTGTCTGAGCACTTTTTAGTTTTCAAAAACCTACAAGAAATCACACCCTGGCGCTCAAAAATAAGTGTTATTGATGTTCTGTTTTTAATATAACTGTCCCCCATGAGACCCATACTGAAGTGTCTTGTGTGTGTTCTGTCCCATCCCCATCTCCCGCTCTTCTCTCTCCTCTCCATTCCCCCAGACATGACTCTGTTTGATGAGAAAGGCAACAAGACGTCAGTACCTGATAAGGAGCGTCAGATTGAGGCCTTACAGCTCCTCTTCCTGCTGCTGCCCCAGGCCAACCGCAGCCTCCTCAAACTGATCCTGGACCTGCTCTACCACACCGCCAAGCAGCAGGACAAGAACAAAATGTCCGCCTTGAACCTCGCCCTCATGTTTGCCCCCCACGTCGTGTGGCCCAGAGATGTATGTACTTTAACTGAAATCTAATGTGTTTTTATATTCGGCAGTTGACACAAAGTGCTTTACAGATACCCAGCATAAAACCTCAGAGAAAGCAATGCCGAGGCAGAAGCACAGGGACTAGGAGAAACGCCTGAAGCTGGACTGTGCCGGGAACATTTATCATGTGGATCAGAGTTTCCCAAACTCTTTCCTGAGGCTTGTTGTCCTAGCACTGCACAGCTGATTCAGATAATGACAGCTTGACCATGACTTCCTTATTTCAATCATCTGTGTAGTGCATAATACATAAGTATTCAGACCCTTTGCTATGAGAGTCGAAATTGAGCTCAGGTGCATCCTGTTTCCATTGATCATCCTTGAGTTGTTTCTACAACCTGATTGGAGTCCACCGGTGGTAAATTCAATTGATTGGACCTGTTTTGGAAAGGCACACACCTGTCTATGTAAGGTCCCACAGTTGACAGTGTATGTCAGAGCAAAAACCAAGCCATGCGGTTAAAGGAATTGTCTGTAGAGTGCTGAGACAGGATTGTGTCTAGGCACAGATCTGGGGAAGGGTACCAGGTACCACAGAAAGCACAGTGGTCTCAATCATTCTTAAATGGAAGACGTTTGGAACCACTCATGACCAAGCTGAGCAATCGGGGGGGAAAAGGGTCTTGGCAGAGAAGTGACCAAGAACCCAGTGGTCACTCTGACAGAGCTTCAGAGTTCCTCTGTGGAGATGGTTGTCCTTCTGAAAGGTTCTCCCATCTCTGCAGCACTCCACCAATCAGGCCTTTATGGTAGAGTGGCCAGACGGAAGCTGCTCCTCAGTAAAAGGCACATGACAGCCCGCTTGCAGTTTTCCAAAAGGCACCTAAAGACATTCAGACCATGAGAAACAAGATTATTTGGTCTGATGAAACCAAGATTGAACTTTTTGGCCTGAATGCCAAGTGTCATGTCTGGAGGAAACCTCGCACCATCCCTACGGTGAATCATGGTGCTGGCAGCATCATGTTGTGGGGATGTTTTTCAGAGGCAAGGACTGGGAGACTAGTTGGGATCGAGGGAAAGATAAATGGAACAAAGTACAGAGAGATCCTTGATGAAAACCTGCTCCAGAGCACTCAGGACCTCAGACTGGGGCAAAGGTTCACCTTCCAACAGGACAATAACCCTAAGCACACAGCCAAGGCAATGCAGGAGTGGCTTTGGGACAATATCTCTGAATATCCTTGAGTGGCCCAGCCGGAGCCCGGACTTGAACCCGATCAAACATCTCTGGAGATACTTTCCCGAATGCACCGTATGTAAATACTGTACACTGTTAAATGTCCTGTAGTCATGACGGTTGATTCACTTGGCTTGCCTAGTAGAACCTCAGATATACACACTGGCCCAGAAATGTGTTCTGTGTTCTGTTCTTGGACAGCCTATCCTCACGATGCACAGTGTTATGAATTGTAGAATCAGGAATGTAATAAAATAAAAATGCATTCAATTTAGATGTGAATCGAAATAATTAGGTGGGTGGTTATATTTGTCCTATTTCACACATGTAATGTTACGTATGTATGAATTAGAAATGTTTTTGTTGTTTGCATATCCCAACTCCCCCTGAGAGTGAAGTGTAACTCGGAGAGTGAGGTCACGGCCAGGGTCTGCCATTATCAACGGCGACCCTGGAGCAATTAGGGCTAAGTGCCTTACTCAAAGCACATCAACACGTTTTTCACTTTGTCGGCTCTGGGATTTAAACAAGGGACTTTTCAGTTACTGGCCCAACGCTCTAACCACTAGGCTACCTCTCACTGATTGATTTTCATTCAGCTACAGTAATTTGTGTGTGTTTGTTTCATCCAGATGGTGGCCAGTGACCTCCAGGAGAATCTGAAGAAGCTAAACAACGGCATGGCCTTCCTCATCAAACACTCCCAGAAACTATTCAGGGTCAGAGAGACTAACTTCACACTCTGGGCTAGTTTCCCAACCCAGAATAAGCCTAGTCCAGAGGGGCTTTCTATAAAGCAGGATCAAAGAGTTAGCAGAATATTTAGGCAAGTTAGCTGGCTAACTTTAAAAATTATTGAAAGATAATCTTGAAATGATCATGGTCTAATTGATTCAACAAACAAAAACACATATCTAAGTTTAGCTTTTATTTAAAAAAATTTTTTTTTATATATATATATATATACCAGAAAATCTATAGTTATTTCTGGTTGCTTTTCAAAGTTAGCTGGCTAACACATTAATCCTGCTTTGTACTATGCCACACTGGACTAAAACACTCCATTGAGAATACCTCTATTGGTATACCATACTATTGGCTTCAACTGTGTCTGGGAAACCGGCCCAGTTGTCAGTGTTATTTTATAAGGTCTGGGGAACATGGGCTACAATAAGGTAATGATTTATGTCAAGCACAGAAGAGAAATAGAATCATTATTTTTAGTGTGTTTTGATGGATAATTAGTGTGTGTGTGTGTCCACTCAGGCTCCTATGTACATGAGGGAGCATGCCAGAATGCACTTCACAGGATCTAAGACCCTGCAGACCAAGGTTAGTAGTAGGACTCTTTCACCTGCTGGGTTTACATCTATACCATTAAAGGATGTTGCGCTTCTCTCAAACAAAGGACCATATTAGATCAAACTGGGGCAAGTGTTCATGAAGCGTCTCAGAGCAGGAGTGCTGATCTAGGATCAGATCCTCCTCCTTTCCAGTCATTATAATCTGCAAGGCCAAACTGATCCCAGTTTACCAGAAGGCGAGATGGATCTATTGCCCAACTTGTTTACACCTTTCTAGTCTTTTCAGATCTACCAGGGCCTATTATAAGTGTATAGGTGCTAGAAATGTCTAGCTGTGGGTTAGGGTTGTAGATCAACCTAATCTCCCTCTAAGCTGAAATGGGTTCTGTCCCATGTTGCACCCTATTCCCTTTATAGTGCACTACTTTATATAGGGAATAGGGTGCCATTTGAAATGTATCCAGAGACTTGTGTTGTGATGGAAACTAATAGCTCCTTTCTCGCCCCCCTCCCTCAGGATGATATAGACCTGTTATCTGTGACTGGTTTCCCTGCCCCTGTTCCCCTGAAGAGGTGTTGGGCTGACCCGTCTCAGTACCTGTCCCCCTCGTCGTCCCAGGGCCAGCAGCACCACACAGAGGAGTCCCTGAAGGAGCTGTTCAGACACGTCCATGACAACATGCCCGACTCTGCCAAGAAGAAGAAACTCCTACGACAGGTACTCACTGCCGGACTGCTTCTTAATATTCTCTTGTCTCCTTTTCCATACGAGGCGGATTTTACATTTCATGTAGATTAGAATGACTGGCTAAATCCCAGTATCCTGTCTCCTCATCCTCCATCTCTTTCTCCTCCTCCTGCAGCTTGCTAAACAGACCACCCCCGGCCTGGCCTCAGGGACACCCATCAACAACTATCAGACCCCCCCGGCCCAGAGCAAGAAACACACCCGCTCCCGCTCCTTCGGTGGATTCATCAAGGTGTGTGTCATTGTGTTTATGTGTATTTGACTTACAATTGTAATATCCAATCAATACATTTGTTGATGTATTTTGTAAATGTGTTTGTATCCAATTTGAACTTAGTATGTTGTAGTCACCATCTGCTACAACTGTTCTGTCTGTTGTATATGATGTCATCTTAGTATGTTGTAGTCACCATCTGCTACAACTGTTCTGTCTGTTGTATATGATGTAATCTTAGTATGTTGTAGTCACCATCTGCTACAACTGTTCTGTCTGTTGTATATGATGTCATCTTAGTATGTTGTAGTCACCATCTGCTACAACTGTTCTGTCTGTTGGATATGATGTCATCTTAGTATGTTGTAGTCACCATCTGCTACAACTGTTCTGTCTGTTGTATATGATGTCATCTTAGTATGTTGTAGTCACCATCTGCTACAACTGTTCTGTCTGTTGGATATGATGTAATCTTTATGTTGTAGTCACCATCTGTTACAACTGTTCTGTCTGTTGGATATGATGTCATCTTAGTATGTTGTAGTCACCATCTGCTTCAACTGTTCTGTCTGTTGGATATGATGTAATCTTTATGTTGTAGTCACCATCTGTTACAACTGTTCTGTCTGTTGGATATGATGTCATCTTAGTATGTTGTAGTCACCATCTGCTACAACTGTTCTGTCTGTTGTATATGATGTCATCTTAGTATGTTGTAGTCACCATCTGCTACAACTGTTCTGTCTGTTGTATACGATGTAATCTTAGTATGTTGTAGTCACCATCTGCTACAACTGTTCTGTCTGTTGTATATGATGTCATCTTAGTATGTTGTAGTCACCATCTGCTACAACTGTTCTGTCTGTTGTATATGATGTAATCTTAGTATGTTGTAGTCACCATCTGCTACAACTGTTCTGTCTGTTGTATATGAGGATCTTTAAGGACAATTCCTCCCCTTTTCAACCTCCTATTCATTATGCCAAGCACCATACCAGTGAAAACGGGCATTTCTACGTTCTATAGATTAAAAAGTTATCTATGATATTATCAAAAATATATTTCCTGGTAGAGTGAAGGTTAAATAACTGTTGTGTCAACTGTCCTACCCTCCTGATCAAATGAACCAATGAAAACAGAGGAGACATAAGGGGGACCAACAGGCTTTGGAGAGGAGGGGCAGACAAATCTCCCCGGAGATGGTTGCTGCGGCGATGGGACGGCTGGGAAAGGAGAACGTCGTCCTGCAGTCGGTGAGCGACATTGACACACAAGGAGACCACACAAACACTTCCTTGTCCACAGCTTCCTTGTTTTCTCTAGATGTTCATGGTTGTGTGTGTGTGTGTGTGTGTGTGTGTGTGTGTGTGTGTGTGTGTGTGTGTGTGTGTGTGTGTGTGTGTGTGTGTGTGCGCGTCTCCAGGTGAACAGTCCGGTGACAGTGAATAATAAGACTCCAGTCAGGGTCAAGGCCTCTGATAGCATGGCCCTCAATAGAGAGAGGGGACTCAAACTATCAAAGGTTTGTTGCTTTTGGATTGATAACATGGCAATTCCCACTTTTTCTATAGACATTTACATACATATGTTTTTGCGTATGTTGTATATCTTTCCTGATACACTTCAATGTCATCATTCAACATTACAATACAGCCACATTTCCACATCTTGTGAGCTTTGTTAACTTAGTCTTTTTTGTCCCGTGTCTCATTCATCTTCTTTCTCTTTTTTTCTCCTTCATCTCTCCGTCTCCCTCCAGGACTCTCCATCCATCTCCAGAATGTGTTTCTCTCCCTCCCTAGAAACGTCGATGTAGAGGATTGGTACTAGCAACACTGGACTTGTTTTTTTCTTCTTTTTAACACAAGTAAACTATATTGTAACTTTGTAAATCCGTAACGAATACAACATTAGTCCCCAGACAGACATCCCAATAATCTCTTCTTTCTCCTGAAGTGTGCGCTTGTTCACTTTCCTCAATGGGTTTGAAAAGAAATGACTGGAATACCTATATGGAAACTCCTTCTAGCCCATGCCTACACAATCCAATACTTTTCCATTTTGTGGGGAGTAGTGAATGAGTGCACACTTCAGGGGGAGAGATTATTGGGATGTAACCCAGGAAAGTACAAGACCAACTCAGTATGGAGGCAGGGACAGAAGGGAGCTTTCTTTGGTCTGGTTGGGGTCTGAGTGCCACTCATAACTTGAAACAGTTTTGTTAGATACTTTTACTGTTGACCGCTAGCTGAGCCTACATAGATACTTTTACTGTTGTTCGCTAGCTGAGCCTACATAGATACTTTTACTGTTGTTCGCTAGCTGAGCCTACATAGATACTTTTACTGTTGTTCGCTAGCTGAGCCTACATAGATACTTTTACAGTTGACCGCTAGCTGAGCCTACATAGATACTTTTACTGTTGTTCGCTAGCTGAGCCTACATAGATACTTTTACAGTTGACCGCTAGCTGAGCCTACATAGATACTTTTACAGTTGACCGCTAGCTGAGTCTACATAGATACTTTTACAGTTGACCGCTAGCTGAGCCTACATAGATACTTTTACTGTTGTTCGCTAGCTGAGCCTACATAGATACTTTTACAGTTGACCGCTAGCTGAGTCTACATAGATACTTTTACAGTTGACCGCTAGCTGAGCCTACATAGATACTTTTACTGTTGTTCGCTAGCTGAGCCTACATAGATACTTTTACAGTTGACCGCTAGCTGAGTCTACATAGATACTTTTACAGTTGACCACTAGCTGAGCCTACATAGATACTTTTACAGTTGACCACTAGCTGAGCCTACATAGATACTTTTACAGTTGACCGCTAGCTGAGTCTACATAGATACTTTTACAGTTGACCGCTAGCTGAGCCTACATAGATACTTTTACAGTTGACCGCTAGCTGAGCCTACATAGATACTTTTACAGTTGACCGCTAGCTGAGCCTACATAGATACTTTTACAGTTGACCGCTAGCTGAGCCTACATAGATACTTTTACAGTTGACCACCAGCTGAGCCTACATAGAGACTTTTACAGTTGACCGCTAGCTGAGTCTACATAGAGACTTTTACAGTTGACCGCTAGCTGAGTCTACATAGATACTTTTACAGTTGACCACTAGCTGAGTCTACATAGATACTTTTACAGTTGACCGCTAGCTGAGCCTACATAGATACTTTTACAGTTGACCACTAGCTGAGCCTACATAGAGACTTTTACAGTTGACCACTAGCTGAGCCTACATAGATACTTTTACAGTTGACCACTAGCTGAGCCTACATAGATACTTTTACAGTTGACCGCTAGCTGAGCCTACATAGATACTTTTACAGTTGACCGCTAGCTGAGCCTACATAGATACTTTTACAGTTGACCGCTAGCTGAGCCTACATAGATACTTTTACAGTTGAACACTAGCTGAGCCTACATAGATACTTTTACAGTTGAACACTAGCTGAGCCTACATAGATACTTTTACAGTTGAACACTAGCTGAGCCTATAATGTACTATATGTAAGTATCTTGTTTGTTTTTTTAAATGTTCTTCTGAATCTGATGCTACTCTGATGCTACTACTCATCTGAAAATGTGCCGTTTAATTTGACTAATATTCTAAGTCCCAATGGTTGCCCTACACACACAGCACACTGATGGGATGATTATATCCCCCTACAAAATGCTGATTAGCACCAGTCACATTTGTCTGGGGCCTGTTCCAAAAAGCTGGATCAGTGAGTTGGCCAGCAAACTGGCCCAAATTGCTTGAAATTGTTTGAAATGATTCAACAACAGAAACAACTATTATACAAATGTAGATTATTTTAATCAACCAGGAAATCAAGAGATATGAGGCAAAGGCTGTTAATCAAAGTTAGCTGGTTGATGTATTAACCCTGCGTTCTGGAATATCAAAGTTAGCTGGCTGATGTATTAACCCTGCCTTCTGGAATATCAAAGTTAGCTGGCTGATGTATTAACCCTGCCTTCTGGAATATCAAAGTTAGCTGGCTGATGTATTAACCCTGCCTTCTGGAATATCAAAGTTAGCTGGCTGATGTATTGACCCTGCCTTCTGGAATATCCCACAGCTCTTATGGTGTCTAAAGGCCAGTGGGTTTACTGATACTGTCTGTTAGCTCAAATGGCGCCCCCGTTCCCTATATAGTGCACTATTGGCCAAAAGTAGTGCACTACACTTTATAGTAGTGCATGTGGTGGTGTTGGAGAGACACTGGCTCAGGGTTTTCTTGAATCTATATCATACAAATACAGGTCAATACATATTGGATGATGATGATGAACAAATACGAGCTGAACAAACTAGCCTTTCTGTAATGGTATTTGCGTTTGGGAGAGACGTAGGTAGGGCTTCACTTTGGGGCGACTATTTATTTTTATTGTCTGAGATTTGTGTATTAACTGATTGAACTCCTCAATGTGTACAATGTCATATTTCACCTGCCTGGTTTGGCCTTTGAGGTTTGATAGTGCAATGATGTGATTTTAATTTTTTTAATTTAATTTTTTAACTGGAAGTCATGGGTTTTGGGTGGATATTGGTTGGGACGCTAACGTTGAAAGATTTTCTGGAAGTCTGAGATGGTTTTTGCTTTGTTGGAGAGGGAAATGTGTAGTGACGGTGTCAATAGAAGATTCTCTTACAGTACCTTCAGTGTTGCCTGGTCTGATACAAGTCGTCTTTATTGAGCGTGGATTGGGACATTTGATCTGGGTCATGTTCATTGGGAACCAAATAGAACAAGACGGATTCAAACTGGGAGGGACTACCTGGACTTTGTCCAATAAGGAACCCTTATTTTCACTTTCTGTTGCAGAACGTTTTGAAAAGTTTTTGTTGTGTACCCTAATGGACATGACGTTGGTTTTAATGGGGCTGTTTTTAGAGGAAGTGTTAATGGGGAATGTGTGAGAATGGGTTTGTGGTAAGTTTTAAAGAGATGGGTGTGTGTTTTTATACATGAAATGAAAGACTTGCTGCTGAGGTTATCAAGATGGCTTTGTTTTTTTACTCGTTTTATTTGATCTGTGCTGGTCAAGTAGCCTACATATTTTACATGTTATTCCACTGCTTTAAAGAGAACTTTTGTCCCCTGTCTTTTCTCTCTGTTACCTGAAGGTTTTCAGCCAATCAAGGCCCAACACATTATTTTGAGTGTCATTTGGAAAAGCTGAAGGGTCATCTGGCCATTAGTGGTTGATACACACTGAGTCTTGCTGGAAACAGTTTTGCTAATGTGCGATCATCTTTGTGATGTGAGTCAGTTCTAGATTACATGATACAACATGTGGGCATTATCTTTTACTCTCCCTTATTATTTTTGTGTTTAAGTGTGTATGTTGAAAGTCTTTGGTTTTGTCAGCCAATATGTTGACCATGGTCTTAAATGTTTACACATCAACTGTACACTACTAGTTTTTGTTTATTTTTGTTCAGTTCCATTCTGCCCTGTTTATCTGTGAATAACAGCATGGGCATGTGTCCCAAATGGCTCCCTATATAGTGTACTACTTTAGACCAGGGCCCTATTCCCTATATAGTGCACTACTTTAGAACGGGGCCCTATTCCCTATATAGTGCACTACTTTAGAACGGGGCCCTATTCCCTATATAGTGCACTACTTTTGAGCAGAGCTCTGTGCCCTGGTCAGAAGTAGTGCACTACATAGGGTGCAATTTAAGATGCAGACATGGAGTTACATTAATGTCTACTAAAATAAACATAGTATACTGTAATCTCACATTGCTGCCTATATTTACTACCATGCATCTTCCTCTGTTCATATAAACCTGTTACCAGTGCCTTTTAATGTAAGGTCATCTTACCCTACCTTTACCTGTTTAGTTTTTTTTGTGTTTTTGTTGTGTAAAATGTTTTTTTAACGCTGTCAAATAGATGCATTGATTTACTACTGGTGCTATGGATTAAAACATTTTTTTACATGTGGAAAGTCTCATTGCAGAACATAAAATGTTACCTACACTGCTGCACTTTTCTTAAACATCCACTAGGTGGCATCCCGAGTCGTTGAGTAAGGACGCTGTGTTGTGCTAGGGCATAGACCGAAACGTGCACCCAGGGGGGACCCAGAACCGAGTTTGGGAAACCCTGCTATAGACCACTACATACGCATTGAGTGTTATGTATGCAGTTGAAATCTAATAGTTTAACCTACATCAGACTCAGCAGAGGTAAAGGCAGGTTTGGCTACTCTACTCTTAAATAGGCCGTTTTTGAAAGAGTATAAATTATGATTTCACCTGCCCAGCTGTCACGGAAGTTAAGTTTCCATTGCCTTGTCTGTTTAGAAAGCACATACAATTGAAGGAATATTTTATAGCAGCTTTAGCCAATATTCTTGATATTTTGTAGGATAGGCCTATCCTGTTCTTGTTTGGGGTAGGTTAATATCAGAAGCAATTGATATTCCAGGGAACCACCTCCCTATGTATGTAATGATCTCATAAAGGTCTATAATGTAAACATTGGCTGTGATATTCATATTCCTGATGAATTTAATAATTTTTTCCCGCAGACGCCCCACGCGTATTTGACTATCGCAGGCGCGCGGTGCCATTGATATTGCCATTTTCGTAATTGTTCATTGTAGAAATTGAGCGTTTTTTTTCTTAATTCCAACCTGTCTCTTCGATTCACCGTTAACTCTGCCGAGCGAAGCGGAAACGCAGTAAGACAGAACCTAGCGCACATCAAGGCTCTCTGCGCGCTCTACCTTGCTCCCCTTGGCGTCGCATCTGCTCCTGTTCCAGCGCGCGATCAATTCAGACGCGCCTCTGATGAAATGAAAAGCGACCCACCGGCATCCCCGCGCACTCAGGAACCTAATTTGTATTAGAAGCTCAAACGGGGGTCCTTCCCGCGCATGTAAACATCGAGGTTCTCTCTTTGTTGTCGGTCTGGGTGCAGTGACTCATTCTATTCATCATGCACAATAGAGCCGCTGTGGCGCGTTTTCCCCGTGGCCAGTTTGTATTCGATAAAGTTTACTGTGTTTGTTTATGCGTGTGAGAGGAGAGTAGCCTTGTGAAATCAAACAGACTACAGACCCTGGTAGGAAATGGGGGTGGGGGGACTAACAGAATAGAGAATAGACAATTCCATGGTAGAGAAAAAGACAGAGAATCATAGATGTAATATTGAATTCTAGAGGGTTTGGTATGTGGTAATTATACACACACTAGATTAAAAACCTGTCCCCTCATTTGAATTTCAAAGACTCATTATTATGAATTAAAAGCAGGCTCTTCGTCCAGCAGGGAGCATCCATTGGTGCCAGTCCAAAGAAGCCGACCATTTTCCAATCCTGCAATACAGTAACTAAATACAGTAATGTAATACAAATCATTTATACAGTTAACTACATGAAACGTTTATCTAAGCCACCACTCCATGGTAGAGGAAAAATACAGATAATTGAGAGAGTAGGGTATTCCTCCCTCTACATCCAGGCCCATGCCGCCTCGGGCTGTGTTCCCCCCCAGGGGATGAGACCAAAAGCGGGCAGCACAGGAAGGGAGAGAGGCTACTGTCACTGGAAGTGGCTTTCACTACTGCTGCTGCTGCCAGGAGAGAGAATGGATGTGAGTTCACACAGGGTTCTGGGAGGTGTGTGTCTGTGTGTGTGTGGTGCGGGGGGGTGTTGTGTGGGAGGAGTCTCTCAGCGTTTATTTGTAGAACCTTTTGATGGATGATTGCTGAGAGAGAGGGAGGGTGAGAGTCCTTTTTTCTGGTCGTTCACTGTTCCCTCTTCTACAGGCAGAGAGCACAATGAGTCAATGAAAGCTGAAGGGAAGAGGAGCACTACAGCAGAGAGAGAGAGAGAGAGAGAGAGAGAGGGAGCAGAACCAAGGAGACGAGAGTACGAGAGGGAGATAGAAAGAAGGAAAGCTTTTTGGACAGACGTCTAAACCAGATAATAAAGAGTCTGGTTTTAAAGCCAGGCTGGGATGAAGTATCAGTGACCGTTGATCTGAGGACTAACTACGCTACTTCACCTCTCTACAAGGAGGTTTTCTGATCTTCCCTTTTTTATTAGGAACGTTTGGACTATTTTCTCCCCTCCACTTGGTCTCTGGTCAGGGGATCTTGCTCGCCGCAGTAACCCAGGTCTCTGGAGCTCTGAGTGGGGTTGAGGTAGAGGAGCCTTGTCTCTGGGTGCTGGTGCTTTGGGGCTGGAGGAGAGGATGGACATGCTAAGGAGATCCATGGCTGGAGCCGGGTCAGGGGGCTGTGGAGCCAGGCTAGACCACTTCGTGGTGGCCCGGGCTGGGCTGTGGCTGCTGCTGTGGGGGTGCCTGCTGGGGGCTGGCGGGGTGGAGGCATGCCCTTCTCTGTGTACCTGTGTGGGAGCCACGGTGGACTGCCACGGCCTGGGGGTCCGGAACATCCCCAAGAATATCCCCAGGAGCACAGAGAGACTGTGAGTACTGGCGGGGTGTGTGTGTTCCTCTGTTTATGAGCGTGTCGTAGTGTGTGTAACAAACTATCAATGTGACTTATTGCCTGTGTGTGTGGGGGTTCCTGTGTGGCACACCATGTCAGTCAGTCTGGTGTATGCCAGTCTGGTTAACTTCAAACACACTCAGCTCAGGGTTGTAACAATACCAGTGCCTTTCCACTTGACCCCTTGTCCCTTATATAGACTGCATCCCAAATTGCACCCTATTCCCTATTTAGTGCACTACTTTTGACCAGACTCTCTACTATAGTCTACAACACCAGTAATATCCAGCTAGAGACTCTCTCTACTATAGTCTACTACACCAGTAATATCCAGCTAGAGACTCTCTCTACTATAGTCTACTACACCAGTAATATCCAGCTAGAGACTCTCTCTACTATAGTCTACAACACCAGTAATATCCACCATGTACTGTGCAGTCAGTCAACCTCTTGTGCAGGGGTTCTCCAACCTCTCCTCAGGGACCCCCAAGTCGTTCCTTGTTTTTTAAAATCTATTCCAGAGCCAGCACCGCTGATTCACCTTGTCAACTAATCATCAGACCCTTGACTAGGTGAATCAGGGGAGCTAGTTCAGGGCTACAACAGAACTGTGAAACGTCTGTGGGTCCGTGAGGAGACGTTGGAGAACCACTACCCTAGTGCACTTACTCAATGCCCACTAATCACACTAGCTGAACACAGTCAGTACTTTCTTAGCCACGATAGGGCTCGAACAGGCTCATTCCTCTCTCTCACTCACACTCTGTCTCTCTGTGTCACTCACTCTCTCCCCCTCCTTCTGTGTGTTTGTTTGTGTCCCTCTTGGTGTGTGTGTGCGGGTTGGGATCTTGGGGAGGCTTAACATCATGTACAGTCTGTCTCAGGTCTGGAGTGCATGTGTGTGAATTATGAATGGTCCCAGGGGGTAGTGTGTGTCTGTGGGTCAGTGAAGCCTCTGAGTGGGTGTTCTAGACACAGTGCCCTACTCCTCTCTCTGTAGAGGAATCACAGCAATGATGATGTCATAGGATGATGACTGCATCCCAGCGGTTCTTCATCCCGGGGGTCACGTTTGAGTTTTTCCGCTAGCAGCACTACACACCTGATTCCACCAATCAAAGGCTTGATGATGAGTTGATTCGTGGAATCAGACGTGTAGTGCCAGGGGAAAACCAAAACAATCTGCCTCCCGTTGTGTCCCGGGACCGGGATTCAGAAACACTGATGTGTTGTTCAGTGATACAGTAGCTGACCTGTGTCAGATACAAACACTTCTGCCTGTCCTCGTCAAGCCATGCATGAAGACCTGACCCACTAGACGACAGTCAGAGGAGGTTGGACTATATGCCGGTGTCACTGTGGTCTCTAAGGGGGTTGGTGATCCAGCTACAACATATCCCATAATGCAGTAGCGCAGTACATCCACGACAGCCATAGTCATGTAGTTGTCTGATAGAGTTGGCTCAATCTCCAACACAACTGAACCAGGGCTCGTCTAGCAGTGCTGATCAAGGATCAGGTTTCAACTCTTATTCATTATGACCTGAAAAGCCAAACTGATCCCAGATCAGCAGTCTTGTTGTGAGAAACGTTGTGAATACGGGTCAGTCTAGTAGTAGTAGTAGTAGGTCATTACAGGGTGGGGTGTGTTAAACCTCTTGTCTGATAATTAGCGTGTAAAGTGATCTGTGTGTCAGGGAGGTAGATTGGGAACACACACACACACTAACTCACACACTCTCACACACACACTCACACACACACACACAGAGTGTGTATTCCCGTGGGGTCCCGGGGCAATAAGAGGGTGATTCATCATGGTAACTCCACCAGTCAAACAATATTCCTCCCCGCTCCCTGGGGCATTGTCAAAGCAACGGTGAAAAATGGCTAACGCCTTGGGCTCCCGGGAACCGTTATTTGAGTGGGGTGGGATGGAGGGAGGGGGGACAATATTGTCCATACCAGCCGGCAATATGCTTCCAACTTTGAACAAAGCAGTGCTGACAACAAAAGGCTGGTTTGATTTGAAATGGGAGCTAAATTGAACCTTATTGTTAGGTTCAAGTGGGGTAGATATTATAGAGGGTTGGTATTGTGAGGTTCAAGTGGGGTAGATATTATAGAGGGTTGGTATTGTGAGGTTCAAGTGGGGTAGATATTATAGAGGGTTGGTATTGTGAGGTTCAAGTGGGGTAGATATTATAGAGGGTTGGTATTGTGAGGTTCAAGTGGGGTAGATATTATAGAGGGTTGGTATTGTTAGGTTCAAGTGGGGTAGATATTATAGAGGGTTGGTATTGTTAGGTTCAAGTGGGGTAGATATTATAGAGGGTAGGTATTGTGAGGTTCAAGTGGGGTAGATATTATAGAGGGTTGGTATTGTGAGGTTCAAGTGGGGTAGATATTATAGAGGGTTGGTATTGTGAGGTTCAAATGGGGTAGATATTATAGAGGGTTGGTATTGTTAGGTTCAAGTGGGGTAGATATTATAGAGGGTTGGTATTGTTAGGTTCAAGTGGGGTAGATATTATAGAGGGTAGGTATTGTTAGGTTCAAGTGGGGTAGATATTATAGAGGGTTGGTATTGTTAGGTTCAAGTGGGGTAGATATTATAGAGGGTTGGTATTGTTAGGTTCAAGTGGGGTAGATATTATAGAGGGTAGGTATTGTGAGGTTCAAGTGGGGTAGATATTATAGAGGGTTGGTATTGTGAGGTTCAAGTGGGGTAGATATTATAGAGGGTTGGTATTGTTAGGTTCAAGTGGGGTAGATATTATAGAGGGTTGGTATTGTGAGGTTCAAGTGGGGTAGATATTAAAGAGGGTTGGTATTGTGAGGTTCAAGTGGGGTAGATATTAAAGAGGGTTGGTATTGTGAGGTTCAAGTGGGGTAGATATTATAGAGGGTTGGTATTGTGAGGTTCAAGTGGGGTAGATATTATAGAGGGTTGGTATTGTTAGGTTCAAGTGGGGTAGATATTATAGAGGGTTGGTATTGGGAGGTTCAAGTGGGGTAGATATTATAGAGGGTTGGTATTGTTAGGTTCAAGTGGGGTAGATATTATAGAGGGTTGGTATTGTTAGGTTCAAGTGGGGTAGATATTATAGAGGGTTGGTATTGTGAGGTTCAAGTGGGGTAGATATTATAGAGGGTTGGTATTGTAGTCAGACATGCGAAACAGAATGACACATCTACTGTCATTTAGAAATAAATCGAACTATTACACACACATTTATTTGAGAAGAACTTCATTATGTCAGTGTCCTGGCTTTCCCTGACTACTGTAGGGCTTTCCCTGACTACTGTAGGGCTTTCCCTGACTACTGTAGGGCTTTCCCTGACTACTGTAGGGATTTCCCTGACTACTGTAGAGCTTTCCCTGACTACTGTAGGGCTTTCCCTGACTACTGTAGGGCTTTCCCTGACTACTGTAGGGCTTTCCCTGACTACTGTTGGGCTTTCCCTGACTACTGTAGGGCTTTTCCAGTGTGTCTACTGTGGGACTATCCCGGTGTGTCTACTATGGGACTATCCCAGTGTGTCTACTGTGGGACTATCCCGGTGTGTCTACTGTGGGACTATCCCGGTGTGTCTACTGTGGGACTATCCCGGTGTGTCTACTGTGGGACTATCCCAGTGTTTCTACTGTAGGACTATCCCAGTGTTTCTACTGTAGGACTATCCCGGTGTGTCTACTGTGGGACTATCCCAGTGTGTCTACTGTGGGACTATCCCGGTGTGTCTACTGTGGGACTATCCCGGTGTGTCTACTGTGGGACTATCCCGGTGTGTCTACTGTGGGACTATCCCGGTGTGTCTACTGTGGGACTATCCCGGTGTGTCTACTGTGGGACTATCCCGGTGTGTCTACTGTGGGACTATCCCGGTGTGTCTACTGTGGGACTATCCCAGTGTTTCTACTGTAGGACTATCCCAGTGTTTCTACTGTAGGACTATCCCGGTGTGTCTACTGTGGGACTATCCCAGTGTGTCTACTGTGGGACTATCCCGGTGTGTCTACTGTGGGACTATCCCGGTGTGTCTACTGTGGGACTATCCCGGTGTGTCTACTGTAGGACTATGCCGGTGTGTCTACCGTGGTACTATCCCGGTGTGTCTACTGTAGGACTATCCCAGGGTGTGTACTGTGGGACTATCCCGGTGTGTCTACTGTGGGACTATCCCGGTGTGTCTACTGTGGGACTATCCCGGTGTGTGTACTGTGGTACTATCCCTGTGTGTCTACTGTGGGACTATCCCGGTGTGTCTACTGTGGGACTATCCCGGTGTGTCTACTGTGGGACTATCCCGGTGTGTCTACTGTGGGACTATCCCGGTGTGTCTACTGTGGGACTATCCCGGTGTGTCTACTGTGGGACTATCCCGGTGTGTCTACTGTGGGACTATCCCGGTGTGTCTACTGTGGGACTATCCGGTGTGTCTACTGTGGGACTATCCCGGTGTGTCTACTGTGGGACTATCCCGGTGTGTCTACTGTGGGACTATCCCGGTGTGTCTACTGTGGGACTATCCCGGTGTGTCTACTGTGGGACTATCCCGGTGTGTCTACTGTGGGACTATCCCGGTGTGTCTACTGTGGGACTATCCCGGTGTGTCTACTGTGGGACTATCCCGGTGTGTCTACTGTAGGACTATCCCGGTGTGTCTACTGTGGGACTATCCCGGTGTGTCTACTGTGGGACTATCCCGGTGTGTCTACCGTGGGACTATCCCGGTGTGTCTACCGTGGGACTATCCCGGTGTGTCTACTGTGGGACTATCCCGGTGTGTCTACCGTGGGACTATCCCGGTGTGTCTACCGTGGGACTATCCCGGTGTGTCTACTGTGGGACTATCCCGGTGTGTCTACTGTAGGACTATCCCGGTGTGTCTACTGTGGGACTATCCCGGTGTGTGTACTGTGGGACTATCCCGGTGTGTCTACTGTGGGACTATCCCGGTGTGTCTACTGTGGGACTATCCCGGTGTGTCTACTGTGGGACTATCCCGGTGTGTCTACTGTGGGACTATCCCGGTGTGTCTACTGTGGGACTATCCCGGTGTGTCTACTGTGGGACTATCCCGGTGTGTCTACTGTGGGACTATCCCGGTGTGTCTACTGTGGGACTATCCCGGTGTGTCTACTGTGGGACTATCCCGGTGTGTCTACTGTGGGACTATCCCGGTGTGTCTACTGTGGGACTATCCCGGTGTGTCTACTGTGGGACTATCCCGGTGTGTCTACTGTGGGACTATCCCGGTGTGTCTACTGTGGGACTATCCCGGTGTGTCTACTGTGGGACTATCCCGGTGTGTCTACTGTGGTACTATCCCGGTGTGTCTACTGTGGGACTATCCCGGCGTGTCTACTGTGGGACTATCCCGGCGTGTCTACTGTGGTACTATCCCGGCGTGTCTACTGTAGGACTATCCCGGTGTGTCTACCGTGGGACTATCCCGGTGTGTCTACCGTGGGACTATCCCGGTGTGTCTACCGTGGTACTATCCCGGTGTGTCTACTGTGGGACTATCCCGGTGTGTCTACTGTGGGACTATCCCGGTGTGTCTACTGTGGGACTATCCCGGTGTGTCTACTGTGGGACTATCCCGGTGTGTCTACTGTGGGACTATCCCGGTGTGTCTACTGTGGGACTATGCCGGTGTGTCTACTGTGGGACTATGCCGGTGTGTCTACTGTGGGACTATCCCGGTGTGTCTACTGTGGGACTATCCCGGTGTGTCTACTGTGGGACTATCCCGGTGTGTCTACTGTGGGACTATCCCGGTGTGTCTACTGTGGGACTATCCCGGTGTGTCTACTGTGGGACTATCCCGGTGTGTCTACTGTGGTACTATCCCGGTGTGTCTACTGTGGTACTATCCCGGTGTGTCTACTGTGGGACTATCCCGGCGTGTCTACTGTGGGACTATCCCGGCGTGTCTACTGTGGTACTATCCCGGCGTGTCTACCGTAGGACTATCCCGGTGTGTCTACCGTGGGACTATCCCGGTGTGTCTACCGTGGGACTATCCCGGTGTGTCTACCGTGGTACTATCCCGGTGTGTCTACTGTGGGACTATCCCGGTGTGTCTACTGTGGGACTATCCCGGTGTGTCTACTGTGGGACTATCCCGGTGTGTCTACTGTGGGACTATCCCGGTGTGTCTACTGTGGGACTATCCCAGTGTGTCTACTGTGGGACTATCCCAGTGTGTCTACTGTGGGACTATCCCGGTGTGTCTACTGTGGGACTATCCCGGTGTGTCTACTGTGGGACTATCCCGGTGTGTCTACTGTGGGACTATCCCGGTGTGTCTACTGTGGGACTATCCCGGTGTGTCTACTGTGGGACTATCCCGGTGTGTCTACTGTGGGACTATCCCGGTGTGTCTACTGTGGTACTATCCCGGCGTGTCTACTGTGGGACTATCCCGGCGTGTCTACTGTGGGACTATCCCGGCGTGTCTACTGTGGTACTATCCCGGCGTGTCTACTGTAGGACTATCCCGGTGTGTCTACCGTGGGACTATCCCGGTGTGTCTACCGTGGGACTATCCCGGTGTGTCTACCGTGGTACTATCCCGGTGTGTCTACTGTGGGACTATCCCGGTGTGTCTACTGTGGGACTATCCCGGTGTGTCTACTGTGGGACTATCCCGGTGTGTCTACTGTGGGACTATCCCGGTGTGTCTACTGTGGGACTATCCCAGTGTGTCTACTGTGGGACTATCCCAGTGTGTCTACTGTGGGACTATGCCGGTGTGTCTACTGTGGGACTATCCCGGTGTGTCTACTGTAGGACTATCCCGGTGTGTCTACTGTGGGACTATCCCGGTGTGTCTACTGTGGTACTATCCCGGTGTGTCTACTGTAGGACTATCCCGGTGTGTCTACTGTGGGACTATCCCGGTGTGTCTACTGTAGGACTATCCCGGTGTGTCTACTGTGGGACTATCCCGGTGTGTCTACTGTGGGACTATCCCGGTGTGTCTACTGTGGGACTATCCCGGTGTGTGTACTGTGGGACTATCCCGGTGTGTCTACTGTGGGACTATCCCAGTGTGTCTACTGTGGGACTATCCCGGTGTGTCTACTGTGGGACTATCCCGGTGTGTCTACTGTAGGACTATCCCGGTGTGTCTACTGTGGTACTATCCCGGTGTGTCTACTGTAGGACTATCCCAGGGTGTGTACTGTGGGACTATCACGGTGTGTCTACCGTGGGACTATCCCGGTGTGTCTACCGTAGGACTATCCCGGTGTGTCTACCGTGGGACTATCCCGGTGTGTCTACCGTGGGACTATCCCGGTGTGTCTACTGTGGGACTATCCCGGTGTGTCTACCGTGGGACTATCCCGGTGTGTCTACCGTGGGACTATCCCGGTGTGTCTACTGTGGGACTATCCCGGTGTGTCTACTGTGGGACTGTCCCGGCGTGTCTACTGTAGGTTTTTGGACATTTTCTATAAAGTGGGACCATTTCTCTCTACCTTTTGTTAAGGACTACAGTATTATTATCAGAGTGTCTGCTCTAGCTAATGGGATTTCCTGTAGTGTGTGTGTGGACACCAGCTTGTTGTCATGTCATTAAGAGGTCAAAGGTCATGGACCCCCACTCTGAGTCTGAGCCTGGGACTCCTGTCCTGCTCCGCTATGGGAAACTTAAATAAATCCCTCCTGTTTGTGTGTGTTCGGTATCAGAGAAGGGGATCTCTGTTCAGCTGCTGGAAGTTTAAACCCAAACAAATCTCTGCAAGGCTTGGAGCCACCGGCGGCGGTCACACACACCAGACGGAAAACACACACTGTGGAAAACGGAACGGAAAACACACAGTGTGTGTGTGTGTGTGTGTGTGTGTGTGTGTGTGTGTGTGTGTCTATGTTTCTGTAGTGACTCTGAGATGTCTATGTGTCTTTTATTTATCTGTCTGTGTTATTCTGAGGTATAGACACTTGGCTCTCTGTGTGTTCATACATGTGTTTTTGAGTTTGGGTGTTCATTTAGGGGCTAGAAGGGATGTTAGTATGTGTTTTTTGGTCTGCTCTGGCTGTTGGCGGAGCTGCTAAACAAGTGTGATGGCCGAGGTTAACTATACAGCGGTAACTCTCCTCGCCACATTAGCTTCGCCCTCATGTGGGTGCTAACAAGCTAGCAAGCATGCTAAGTAGTGCTACATATCAACAACCGCTGTAAGCCAATCCAGTAGGGGGTGGAAGCTATAGTAAGCTTCGATTGGTCACTCGCGCCGCAATATCCCGGAGAAATTGCATAGAATTAAGCTTTCCCTAACTTTAGTCCCACTCCGTTCAGCTCCCTCAACCATGCTCGCTTCACCAAACAGTACCCCGCCCACTCTGTTTCTCTCGCTTGCCTTCCATTCAAAATGAATGGCTTCCGATGTTTTCACCGTGTGATGCCGCTGTATAGTCAACCCGGCCAAGAGTGGATTAGCGGTTAGCGCGCGGTGGCGGCTAGCAGGAGGTAAGAGAAATAAAGGGAAATAGATTAGACAGAGATGAGTCGCCGTGGGGGGCTGATACATCTGGCTCCACTCCGTCACATGACTTCTTAGACACTCACTCTATCCCTGTGGTGTAAAGTGCTTAAGTAAAATGTACTACTTAAGTCGTTTTTATGGGTATCTGTACTTACTTTTACTTCATTACATTCCTAAAGAAAATAATGTACTTTTTACTCCATACATTTTCCCTGACACCCAAAAGTACTTGTTATATATTTTGTGCTTAGCAGGACATGAAAATTGTCCAATTTGCACACTTATCAAGAGAACATCCCTGGTCATACCTACTGCCTCTGATCTGATAGACTCATTAAACACAGATGCTTCGTTTGTAAATTATGTCTGAATGTTGGAGTGTGCCCCTGGCTATCCATTTTAAAAAACAAGAAAATAGACCCGTCTGGTTTGATTAATATAAGGAATTTGAAATGATTTAGACTTATACATTTTAGCAATTACATTTAATTTTGATACTTAAGTATATTTAAAACCAAATACTTTTAGACTTTTACTCAAGTTGTATTTTACTGGGTGACTTACTTTTACTTTTTTACTTATTTTTTTCATTTTCTGTTAAAGTATCTTTTCTTTTACTCAAGTATGACAGATCTCTATTTCTACTGTCTCTTGTAATCATCGTGTGTGTTTAGTCAGTGTGCTAACAGCAGAATGATTATGCAGCTGCTCCTAAATACACTGGAACTACATGGAGCAGCTGTGACATGCTGCATCTGACACACATCACAGACCATTGAAGGAGAGACAACCACAGAGATGACACATTAACTCAGTTAGTTCATTGT
This sequence comes from Salvelinus namaycush, assembly GCF_016432855.1. Taxonomy (NCBI): domain Eukaryota; kingdom Metazoa; phylum Chordata; class Actinopteri; order Salmoniformes; family Salmonidae; genus Salvelinus; species Salvelinus namaycush. The sequence goes on along the minus strand of NC_052308.1, from coordinate 75,158,452 downwards.
GTTTCTCTTGATGATGGTAATACACATGCACACACACACGCACCCACGCACACACACTGCAGAGGACCCATGTGTAGCCAATCAGTGCAGACAACTCGTTTTAATCCGCTAATCAATCTAGCATCTGGGCGCTCGTGAAACCGGATTTAAAAAATCCATCAGATATTGACTGAATAGTAACACATTTTACTGGCACGGACAAATAATGGAGCTCAGGGATTTTGGTAGGAATTCAGGTATTCTATTTATTGTCAAATTTATTTTGGGGGTTTGTTGTAGAATGCAAACACAACATGCAACAATTTCAAAGATTTTACTGAGTTCATATAAGGCCCTAATCTATGGATTTCACATCACTGGGAATACAGATATGCATCTGTTGGTCACAGATACCTTAAAAAATGGGTAGGGGCGTGGATCAGAAAACCAGTCAGTGTCTGGTATGACCACCTTTAGCCTCATGCAGCGCGACACATCTCCTTCACATAGAGTTGATAAGGCTGTTGATTGTGGCCTGTGGAATGTTGTCCGACTCCTATTCAATGGCTGTGCGAAGTTGTTGGATATTGGCTTGAACTGGAACACTCTGTCGTACACGTTCATCCAGAGCATCCCAAACATGCTCAATGGGTGACGTCTGGTATGAAAGCCATGGAAGAACTGGGACGTGGTGTATAGATCCTTGCGACATGGGGCCGTGCTGAAACATGAGGTGATGACGGCAGATGAATGGCACGACAATGGGCCTCAGGATCTCATCCCGGTATCTCTGTGAATTCAAATTGCCATCGATAAAATATAATTGTGTTTGTTGTCCGTAGCTTATGCCTGCCCACACCATAATCCCACCGCCACCATGGGACACTGTTCACAATGCTGCATCGAACTGCAGTCGGGTCAAGACCTGGGTGAGGATGACGAGCTTCCCCGAGACAGATTCCAGTTCTCAGTTTTTTGGTAGATTCTTTCCAATGTGTCCAGTAATTATCTTTTAGTTTTCTCGTGATTTGGTTGGGTCTAATAGAGTTGCTGTCCTGGGGCTCTGTGGGGTCTGTTTGTGTTTATGAACAGAGCCCCAGGACCAGCTTGATTAGGGGACTCTTCTCTAGGTTCATCTCTCTGTAGGTGATGGCTTTGTTATGGAAGGTTTGGGAATCACTTCTTTTTAGGTGGTTGCAGAATTTAACAACTTTTTCTGGATTTTTTAATTAGCGGCTATCGGTCTAATTCTTCTCTGCATGCATTATTTGGTGTTTTACGTTGTACACATAGGATGTTTTTGCAGAATTCTGCATGCATAGTCTCAATTTGGTGTTTGTCACGTTTTGTGAATTCTTGGTTGGTAAGCGGACCCCAGACCCCACAACCATAAATGGCAATGGGTTCTATAACTGATTCAAGTATTTTTAGCCAGATCCTAATTGGGATGTCGAATTATATGTTCCTTTTGATGGCATAGAAGGCCCTTCTTGCCTTGTCTCTCAGATCGTCTCTCAGATCGTTCACAGCTTTGTGAAAGTTACCCGTGGTGCTGATGTTTAGGCCGAGGTACAGTAGGTATAGTTTTTTTGTGTGCTCTTTGTCTTAATGAGATTTGATTTCTGGGCCCAGGTCTGACAGAATATGTACAGAAGATCTAGGTGCAGCTGTAGGCCCTCCTTGGTTGGGATCAGAAGCACCAGATCATCAGCAAACGGTAGACATTTGACTTCAGATTCTAATAGGGTGAGGCCGGGTGCTGCAGACTGTTCTAGTGTCTTCGACAATTTGTTGATAGATACAGTTGAAGTCGAAAGTTTACATACACTTAGGTTAGAGTCATTAAAACTTGTTTTTCAACCACTCCACAAATTTCTTGTTAACTATAGTTTTGGCAAGTCGTTTAGGGCATCTACTTTGTGCATGACACAAGTCATTTTTCCAACAATTCTTTACAGACAGATTATTTCACTTATATTTTACCGTATCACAATTCCAGCGGGTCAGAAGTTTACATACACTAAGTTGACTGTGCCTTTAAACAGCTTGGAAAATTCCAGAAAATATTGTCATGGCTTTAAAAGCTTCTGATCAGCTAATTGATATCATTTGAGTCAATTGGAGGTGTACCTGTGGATGTATTTCAAGGCCTACCTTCAAACTCAGTGCCTCTTTGCTTGACATCATGGGAAAATCAAATGAAATCAGCCAAGACCTCAGAAACAAAATTGTATGCCTCCACAAGTCTGGTTCATCCTTTGGAGCAATTTCCAAACACCTGAAGGTACCACGTTCATCTGCACAAACAATAGTATGCAAGTACTGTATAAACACCATGGGACCACACTGCCGTCATACCGCTCAGGAAGGAGATGCGTTCTGTCTCCTAGAGATGAACGTACTTTGTGCAAAAAGTGCAAATCAATCCCAGAACAACAGCAAAGGACCTTGTGAAGATGGAGGAAACATGTACAATAGTATCTATATCCACAGTGAAACGAGTCCTATATCGACATAACCTGAAAGGCCGCTCAGCAAGGAAGAAGCCACTGCTCCAACACCGCCATAAAAAAAGCCAGACTACGGTTTGCAACTGCACATCAGGACAAAGATCTTACTTTTTGGAGAAATGTTCTCAGGTCTGATGAAACAAAAATAGAACTGTTTGGCCATAATGAACATCGTTATGTTTGGAGGAAAAAGGGGCCACGCTTGCAAGCCGAAGAACACCATCCCAACCGTGAAGCACGGGTGTGTCATGTTTTGGGGGTGCTTTGCTGCAGGAGGGACTGGTGCACTTCACAAAATAGATGGCTTCATGAGGTAGGAAAATTATATGGATATATTTATGCAACATCTCAAGACATCAGACAGGAAGTTGAACCTTGGTCGCAAATGTGTCTTCCAAATGGACAATGACCCCAAGCATACTTCCAAAGTGGTGGCAAAATGGCTTAAGGACAACAAAGTCAAGGTATTGGAGTGGCCATCACAAAGCCCCTGACCTCAATCCTATAGAAAATTTGTGTGCAGAACTGAAAAAGCGTGTGCGAACAAGGAGGACTACAAACCTGACTCAGTTACACCAGCTCTGTCTGGAGAAATGGGCCAAAATTCACCCAACTTATTGTGGGAAGCTTGTGGAAGGCTACCCAAAACGTTTGACCCAAGTTAAACAATTTAAAGGCAATGCTACCAAATACTAATTGAGTGTATGTAAACATCTGACCCACTGAGAATGTGATGAAAGAAACAAAAGCTGAAAGAAATAATTCTCTCTACTATTATTCTGACATTTCACGTTCTTAAAATAAAGTGGTGATCCTAACTTTTTTACTCTGATTAGATGTGAGGAATTGTGAAAAACTGAGTTTAAATGTATTTGGCTAAGGTGTATGTAAACTTCTAACTTCAACTGTATGTGGTGCTCAAGCTGCATCCCTGTCTCACCCCACGGCCCTGTGGAAAGAAATGTTTGTTTGTTTTTTTGTCAATTTGAACTTCACATTTTGTTGTTTGTGTACAGTGATTTTATAATGCCATATGTCTCTCTCCATCTCTCTCTCTCTCTCTCTCTCTCTCTCTCTCTCTCTCTCTCTCTCTCTCTCTCTCTCTCTCGCTCTCTCTCTTTTCATCGGTCTATCTCTCTCTCTGTGGCCTTTCCTTTCATAGGCCAGCTAATAAGGGGGAACTTGAGTGGAACTTGTGCTGCTTGACTGCCCACTGAAGCTGCTATTGCGGAGCAATTTGGTGTGTGTGTGTGTGTGTGTGTGTGAGGGAGAGAGAGTGTGCAGGTGGCTGGAAGGATGAATGTGTCAGTGTGTACTGTGTGTGTTGCCCTGTGTAAGACGCGTTCTGCTGTAACAAGCCTTTGCCTGGTGGAGTGTCTCTCTACTTCAGGCTTCCCTGACCTCTCCATGCTCCACAAAACCCAATTATCCACACCTCATCAGCACACAAGGTGTGTGTGTGTGTGTGTGTTCATCTCCCCCTCCTATCCTTCATCTCTCTTTCTCTCTCTCGACGTCATTAGGACCTACTCGCTCTCGCTCTCTTTTTGTTCAGGACCCTGTTAGCTAAGACTCTTCTCCAAGCTTATGCTCCAGTCACGTAAACCTGCCAAACCACAGCAGTGATTTCAGTTGTAAATACAGCCTCCTTGTTTGTAACAGGGACACAATTACAAGTGTCTCTTCTTAGGGATGATGTAGGAGTTGCTCTCTGAAACACTAGGAAGAGAACATTGTGTGTGTACATATACAGTATATAGGTCAAACACAGCCTTCTTCTGGTGCCTAGGTCCACTCACTGTCAGAGCCATTTCACACACATCACGAGAGGGATTATAGACCCCCTGTAATTCCACATCTCTCTCTCTTTCTCTCAAACCGTTCATCATTTCTCTCACTGCTCCATGGGTGAAGTCTGGGTCAAGATCACACACCGAAACCACTGTGTGTGTCTCTCTCTCTCTCTCTCTCTCTCTCACACACACACACACACACACACGCACGTTATACTGCTCTTTGGGACAGACAAGGTCATCCTCTACCTCACTCTTTACTGTAGTACAGCAACCTGATACCACACACACACACACCGTCTTACAGGCTCTCACCACAGAGCCCTGTGGGAAAGTGACATCATCTTCTCCTATCTGGCTGTCAATTCAACCAAAGACAATGAGGTCATATTGTAAAGCAGCGGTTCCCAAACTAGGGGTCGCGACTGATTTGAAAATGGGGTTGCCGAAGAATTCCCAAAATATAATAACCCTGTCTATACAACAAGCTCTCACAGCCCTGCCTGCAACCTGATCTCATAGTTTCACTTCAGACTTTGCCGTAAACGGACGAACGTTGATTTTTCACCCATTAATTCCGAGTGGAGATGGTTGCCTCGCTTCGAGATCTTAGGAAACAATGCAGTATTTAGTTTTTTTATGTAATATTTCTTACATTGTTACCCCAGGAAATCTTACTTATATGTACGTATTCTCATTCACCCCTTTAGATTTTTGTGTATTTGGTAGTTGTTGGGGAATTGTTAGATTACTTGTTAGATATTACTGCACTGTCGAAACTAGAAGCATTTCGCTACACTCGCGTTAACATCTGCTAACCATGTGTGTGTGTGACGAATAAAATGTGATTTGATTTGAGGGTTAAAACAGAAACAACTCAAACGGTTAAGTATCGACGTCCTGAAGGACCTTTTCAAACATCCGAAATCGACGGCTCTTTCTTGTGACCAGCACGCTCACAGACTCATTGCAGAATCCCGACATTTGTCCATAAACCTAACATTTTGAAGGTTAAGTTTAGGCATTCATTCTGAATGGTTAAGGTAAGGGTTCAGGTTTTGGGTTAAAACAAAACAATAAATAACAAGTGCCTTGTACAGGGATTGAGTATTCAACCCTCTTGAGCTGGAGCTCGTGGCTTCCGCCCATCCGCCATCCCTGTCCAAAATGCCCCAGCAAAACCCGAGCCTACTGATGGTAATAGAGCTCAGCGTTGCCCCTAGTGGCGGGGTTTGAAGGCATCTCCCGACATCCTGGGGACCTGGACGGATGTCGAATTTCAGTGGATGTTGAGCGACCTGGTTGATCAATAACCAAGGACGTTTGATAGCAAGCTAAGGTTCTCTCAGACTGAACGCTGCAGCTCATCATGAAGTAGAACAGTGGTGAGAATAGCATTCAGTCTGGTTTAACCAGGATTCTCTGTGTTTTCTCACATTGGATTCCTCATACTCTCAGAAACGTTATGTTGAGATCACGCTGTCAGGTTATTCGTGGTGACATAGCCACAGATGCTTACAAAACACATCTCATCCTACGAAGGCTTTTTCTTTGGTTATTATCGTTCTAGCTTTGTGTTGGACACTCTGTTATCAGACTGAGAACAGAATATGTGTCCCAAACGGCTCCCTATTCCCTATATAGTGCACTACTTTTGACCAGAGCTGGAGTCAAAAGTGGTGCCATTTGGGACGCAAGCAGATTGTCCTCTGGAGAGGAGCTGTTAATTCCTGTTTTGTGCCAGTCAACCTGCTGTGGTTTAATAAAACCACCCTGTGATTGGTTGACCGCCTGCTGCATCCAATCAGCACCTCTGTGGGCTGCTGCTCTGAGGACACTGTGTGGGTGTTTGAAAGAGACGTTGTAGTCCCAGGCAAGACAACACCAACAAATTTGCAGCTCCCCTGTCACACAGCACCTGTGTCTGTGTGAATGAGAGAGGGAGGGAAGGAGAGCGATTGAGACAGCTAGGAGAGAGAGAGACTGACTTCTGTCATGTATTCTGAACTGTCGATGAAACCAGTCTGCTCTACCTATAGCTAAGGCCAGTCCCAGATAAAGGAGATGGAGTATAGTATTATTGTATTTACAGTGCATTCGGAAAGTATTCAGACCCCTTGACTTTTTCCACATTTTGTTACGTTCCAGCCTTATTCTAAAATGGATTAAATCGTTTTTCCCTCCATAATGACAAAGCAAAACAGGTTTTTAGAAATGTTTGCAAAAAAAAAAATGAAATATCACATTTACATAAGTATTCAGACTCTTTGCTCATTACTTTGTTGAAGCACGTCTGGCAGCGATTATAGCCTTAGGTCTTCTTGGGTGTGACGCTACAAGCTTGGCACACCTGTATTTGGGGAGTTTTGGGGAGTGCCACCACCATGCTTCACCATAGGGATGGTGCCAGGTTTCCTTCAAACATGACGCTTGGCATTCAGGCCAAAGAGTTCAATCTTGGTTTCATCAGACCAGAGAATCTTGTTTGTTCTGTCTGGCCACTCTACCATAAAGGTCTGATTGGTGGAGTGATGCAGAGATAGTTGTCCTTCTGGAAGGTTCTCCCATCTCCACAGAGGAACTATGGGGCTCTGTCAGAGTGACCATTGGGTTCTTGGTCACCTCCCTGACCAAGGCCCTTCTCCTCCGATTGCTCAGTTTGGCCGGTCAGCCAGCTCTAGGAAGAATCTTGGTGGTTCCAAACTTCTTCTGTTTAAGAATGATGGAGCCCACTGTGTTCTTGGGAACCTTCAATGCTGCAGAAATGTTTTGGTACCCTTCCCCAGATTTGTGCCTCGACACAATCCGATTTCGGAAACTACGGATTTAAAAAATGTTTGGCCTCATTGCTTGGTTTTTGCTCTGACGTGCACTGTCAACTGTGGGACCATATATAGACAGGTGTGTGCCTTTCCAAATCATGTCCAATCAACAGAATTTACCACAGGTGGACTCCAATAAAGTTGTAGAAACATCTCAAGGATGATCAATGGAAACAGGATGCACCTGAGCTCAATTTCGAGTCTTATAGCAAAGGGTCTGAATTCTTATGTAAATAAGGTATTTCTGTTTTACATTTTTTATAAATTTGCAAGCATTTAAAAAAAAAAACTGTTTTTGATTTGTCATTATAGGGTATTGTGTGTAGATTGATAAGGGGGGGGGGGGGGGGGATGATTTTATCCATTTTAGAATAAGGCTGTAATGTAACAATGTGGGAAAAAGTCAAGGGGTCTGAGTACTTTCCCGAATGCACATATAGTATGCATGTGTTGATATAGTATGCATGTGTTGATATAATGTGAATGTGTTGATATAGTGTGAATGTGTTTATATAGTGTGAATGTGTTTATATAGTGTGAATGTGTTTATATAGTGTGAATGTGTTTATATAGTGTGAATGTGTTTATATAGTGTGAATGTGTTTATACAGTGTGAATGTGTTGATATAGTGTGAATGTGTTGATATAGTGTGAATGTGTTTATATAGTGTGAATGTGTTGATATAGTGTGAATGTGTTTATATAGTGTGAATGTGTTGATATAGTGTGAATGTGTTTATATAGTGTGAATGTGTTTATATAGTGTGAATGTGTTGATATAGTGTGAATGTGTTTATATAGTGTGAATGTGTTGATATAGTGTGAATGTGTTTATATAGTGTGAATGTGTTTATATAGTGTGAATGTGTTTATATAGTGTGAATGTGTTTATATAGTGTGAATGTGTTTATATAGTGTGAATGTGTTTATATAGTGTGAATGTGTTTATATAGTGTGAATGTGTTTATATAGTGTGAATGTGTTGATATAGTGTGAATGTGTTGATATAGTGTGAATGTGTTGATATAGTGTGAATGTGTTTATACAGTGTGAATGTGTTTATACAGTGTGAATGTGTTTATATAGTATGAATGTGTTTATATAGTGTGAATGTGTTTATATAGTGTGACTGTGATGTAGTGTGAATGTGTTTATGACCAACATGTTTGCTAATATTCTGTGTGTTTTCTTCCTCTCATCCAGTGATCTAAATGGGAACAACCTGACGACCATCAGCAAGACAGACTTCTCTGGCCTCAAACACCTCAGAGTTCTGTAAGTCCCATCCTTCACTACACTAAGATTTGTTGGCATTTTATTGCTTTGAAATGTATAGGAATGAAGGATGTAGGGAATGTTGTCCGTCTGGTGTAGAAGGATTGTTCTACTCAGGAATATCACCAGCTGGGTGTTCTGTGTGCAAGTCGTTTTGAAAATGTGTTTTATTTATTTCCAGTGAGGGCTTACTACACTCAATATTACTATTACCAGGAGTTGGAACTGGTTCAAGGAACAGAACCGGAAAATATTGACATTTTTCAAGGAACGGAAACAGAACCGGGAGCAAAGGGGATCTCTAGTGGTCCGGAACAGAACCACTCTTTTAAAAGCATGAGAACCGGTTAATGACTTTCTTTCAGCTTGGCACACCTGTGTTTGGGGAGTTTCTCCGATTCTTCTCTGCAGATCCTCTCAAGCTCTGTCAGGTTGGATAGGGAGCGTCGCTGCACAGCTATTTTCAGGTCTCTCCAGAGATGTTAGATCGGGTTCAAGTCCGGGCTCTGGCTCGGCCGCACAAAGACATTCAGAGAATTGTCCTGAAGCCACTCCTGCATTTTCTTGGCTGTGTGCTTAGGGTCGTTGTCCTGTTGGAAGGTGAACCTTCGCCCCAGTCTGAGGTCCTGAGCACTCTGGAGCAGGTTTTCATCAAAGATCTCTCTGTTCTTTGCTCTGTTCATCTTCCCCTCAATCCTGACTAGTCTTCCAGTCCCTGCCACTGAAAAACATCCCCACAGCAGGATGCTGCGACCACAATGCTTCTCCGTAGGGATGGTGCCAGGTTTCCTACAGACTTGACGCTTTGCATTCAGGCCAAAAAGTTCCATCTTGGTTTCATCAGACCAGAGAATCTTGTTTCTCATGGTCTGAGAGTCCTTTAGGTGCCTTTTGACAAACTCCAAGCATGCTGTCATGTGCCTTTACTCTGCCATAAAGGCCTTATTGGTGGAGGGCTCCAGAGATGGTTGTTCTTAAGGCTGTAACGTAACAAAATGTGAAGGGTCCTGAATACTTTCCGGTGAAGTAATGACAGGTCTACTACTAATGTCCTAAACACATTATAATACACATCATATTGATGACTGCACTGTTGGGAAAGTGCATGCAGGAAGGTCGTTGCACTGTACTTGTGCACGTGACATTAGAAACTTGAAACTGGAAACGTATCATGATACCCAGCGCTTCAAGCCAGACCCCCCACTCTCTCGCTCCCCACCTGCAAAATATCAGTTGGATCTCGTGGCCTACACTTGTGTGTCCATCAAGCATCTAAAGTTTAAACAACTAGCTTTCCAGGTCCATAGAAAGCTGCTCTATCCACAGTGTAGTGATTTTACCATGGTGTAGTCATTTAATGAGCTAAATGTAAAAATGACTTCGATTTCACGGGTTGAAAAAGGAAAAGAAAGGACCGGCACTTTTTTGTGTTTCGAACCGGTTCAGAACTTTATTATGGATTTGTATTTGCATTTTGCAGGTCTGAACGGTGGAACGTACCTTAAATCTGGAATCCGTAGTGGGGTTGGCCACGTCCATTTGTGCTATTGCATTTAACATTTTAGTCATTTAGCAGACACTCTGATCCAGAGAGACTTACAGTTAGTGAGTCATTTAGCAGACGCTCTGATCCAGAGAGATTTACAGTTAGTGAGTCATTTAGCAGACGCTCTGATCCAGAGAGATTTACAGTTAGTGAGTCATTTAGCAGACACTCTGATCCAGAGAGACTTACAGTTAGTGAGTCATTTAGCAGACACTCTGATCCAGAGAGACTTACAGTTAGTGAGTCATTTAGCAGACACTCTGATCCAGAGAGACTTACAGTTAGTGAGTCATTTAGCAGACGCTCTGATCCAGAGAGACTTACAGTTAGTGAGTCATTTAGCAGACGCTCTGATCCAGAGACTTACAGTTAGTGAGTCATTTAGCAGACACTCTGATCCAGAGAGACTTACAGTTAGTGAGTCATTTAGCAGACACTCTGATCCAGAGAGACTTACAGTTAGTGAGTCATTTAGCAGACGCTCTGATCCAGAGAGACTTACAGTTAGTGAGTCATTTAGCAGACGCTCTGATCCAGAGAGACTTACAGTTAGTGAGTCATTTAGCAGACGCTCTGATCCAGAGAGACTTACAGTTAGTGAGTCATTTAGCAGACGCTCTGATCCAGAGAGACTTACAGTTAGTGAGTCATTTAGCAGACGCTCTGATCCAGAGAGACTTACAGTTAGTGAGTCATTTAGCAGACGCTCTGATCCAGAGAGACTTACAGTTAGTTACAGGAGCAATTAGGGGTAAGTGCCTTGTACAAGGGCACATAGACCGATTTTTCAATTAGTTGGCTCGGGGATTTGAACCTGTGACCTTCTTGGTTACTGGCCCATTGCTCTTAACCGCTAGGCTACCTGCAACAACAGCAGACTATATACTAGGATATGTTTTGACCATGCTGCTGGATGCTCCTCTCCTCCCACTCATAAACAAACCACAAACTATAACTAATGTGACCAGTGGCGCTGTTTCACCTTCTGCAGATCTCAGCTTTAATACAGAGGTTATCATACACAGTGAGTGTTTATTACACTGCTGGTAAAGCAACTGACTGACTTTACCAACAGACCACACAGGCCTCCCATCTGCTCTTCCAGATACCGTTGAGCTGGGTGGAAGTACAATACCCCAGGGAAGGAAGTGGATTGGTTGTCTCAGGTTGCTGTGTTAGACTGACACTGTTTTCGACATACACTGTTGTCTGTCTGACAGTAATGGACGTGTGTGTGTGTGTGCGTGTGTGTGTACGTGTATAACTAATTTTGTGGGGACCAGAATAGAAAACAAACAAATATTTGACCAACTGGGACATTTTGTTAGTCCCCACGAGGTCAAATGCTATTTCTAGGGGGTTTAGGGTTAGAATTAGGTTAAGGTTAAGGTTAGGGTTAGGGTAAATGTTAGGGAAAATAGGATTTTGAATGGGACTGAATTGTGTGTCCCCACAAGGTTAGCTGTACAGGTGTGTGTGTGATAGTGGGTTAAAATCCTCAACGTGAAGCTAATATTTACTAATAACATCTCCTTGGGTTAGTTACCATCCTGTCCCTGTGTCCCTTTGTCTGCCCCTGTGTCTGCCCCTGTGTCTGCCCCTGTGTCTGTCCCTGTGTCTGCCCCTGTGTCTGCCCCTGTGTCTGTCCAGACAGTTGATGTCAGACTGTCAGGTAGATGCTGTCAGGGAGATAACGTATCAAGTGTTGCCCCGTGCAGACAGCAGTCAGAAGTTATACGTTACGTTAACATGTTGTTTTCTGGGCTGTGTTGAGATACCTAAAATACGGTATTTTTTCTTCTACCTCTTTACCCTCTTCATCCATTCTTCCTCTCTCTTCATCCATTCTTCCTCCCTCTCTCTTCATCCTTCCTCCCTCTCTCTTCATCCTTCCTCCCTCTCTCTTCATCCTTCCTCCCTCTCTCTTCATCCTTCCTCCCTCTCTCTTCATCCTTCCTCCCTCTCTCTTCCTCCATCCTTCCTCCCTCTCTCTTCCTTCATCCTTCCTCCCTTTCTCTTCCTCCATCCTTCCTCTCCATCCTTCTCTCATTCTCTTCAGTCACCTGATGGAGAACCAGATTAGCAACATTGAGAGAGGAGCATTTGATGATCTGAAGGAACTGGAGAGACTGTGAGCACACACACACACACACACACACACACACACACACACACACACACACACACACACACACACACACACACACACACACACACACACACACACACACACACACACACACACACACACACACACACACACACACACACACACACACACACACACACACACACACACACACACACACACACACACACACACACACACACACACACACACACACACACACACACACACACACACACACACACACACACACACACACACACACACACACACACACACACACACACACACACGAGACAGTCTTCCTGTTAGATAGAAAGCTATAATGTAATGGTGTGGGTCTGGTTTCTAATGTGTTCTGTCCTTCTGAACAGTCGTCTGAACAGGAACCGTCTCACTCAGCTCCCTGAACTCCTGTTCCAGAAGAATGAGGCTCTGGCTCGACTGTGAGTACCCTATTTACACCCTCTACACTACCACACTATACACTACACTACCACGCTGTACACTACCACCCTACACACTCTACACTACCACGCTGTACACTACTCTACCACACTATACACTACACTACCACGCTATACACTACTCTACCACACTATACACTACACTCCCCCCCTGCACCCTCTACACTACCACGCTGTACACTACCACACTACACACTCTACACTACCACACTATAGACTACCACGCTGTAAACTACCACACTATACACTACCACACTACCAAACTATACACTACTCTACCACCCTGTACACTATACACTACTGTACCACACTCTACACTACACTTCCATCCCTGTCCAACTCCATAATGGTTCTCCTCTACATACAGTGAGCTGCCAAAGTATTGGGAAAGTGACACATTTCTTGTTGTTTTGGATTTGAAATGATACAATGACTTTTAGGTTAAATTGCAGACTGTCAGCTTTAATTTAAGGGTATTTTCATCCATATTGGGTGAACAGTTTTTGTACGTTGTCCCCCATTCTAGGGGACCAACAGTATTAGGACAAATTCACTTATATCTGTATTGAAGTAGTAAAAAGTTGAGTATTTGGTCCCATATTCATAGCATGCAATGACTACGTCAGGCTTGTGACTCTATATACTTGTTGGAAGCATTTGCTGTTTGTTTTGGTTGTTTCAGATTATTTTGTGCCCAATAAAAATGAATGGTAAATAACGTATTGGGTCATTTTGGAGATAATTTCATGGTAAATTAGAATATAAGTTTCTAAAGCCTTGTATATTAATGTGAATGCTACCATGGTTACGGATAATCCTGAATGAATCGTGAATAATGATGAGTGAGAAAGTTACAGACGCACAAACATCATACCCCCCCAGAAAAAAGTCTGACCTCCCCTGTTATTGTAATGGTGAGAGGTTAGCATGTCTTGGAGGTATGATATATAATGCTAACCTCCCCTGTTATTGTAATGGTGAGAGGTTAACATGTCTTGGAGGTATGATATATAATGCTAACCTCCCCTGTTATTGTAATGGTGAGAGGTTAACATGTCTTGGAGGTATGATATATAATGCTAACCTCCCCTGTTATTGTAATGGTGAGAGGTTAGCATGTCTTGGAGGTATGATATATAATGCTGACCTCCCCTGTTATTGTAATGGTGAGAGGTTAGCATGTCTTGGAGGTATGATATATAATGCTGACCTCCCCTGTTATTGTAATGGTGAGAGGTTAGCATGTCTTGGAGGTATGATATATAATGCTAACCTCCCCTGTTATTGTAATGGTGAAAGGTTAGCATGTCTTGGAGGTATGATATATAATGCTAACCTCCCCTGTTATTGTAATGGTGAGAGGTTAGCATGTCTTGGAGGTATGATATATAATGCTAACCTCCCCTGTTATTGTAATGGTGAGAGGTTAACATGTCTTGGAGGTATGATATTTGGGCGTCTGTAACTTTCTCAGTATGGGACCAAATAATTAATACACATATAAGTGAATTTGTCCCAATACTTTTGGTCCCCTAAAATGAGGGGACTATGTACACAAAGGGCTGTAATTTCTGAATGTTTACTTGATATGGATGTAAAATGCATATTTAACCTCATAGTCATTGTATCATTTCAAAGTGCTGGAGTCCAGATCCAAAGCAACAACAACATGTGTTTATTACGTCTTACAGTTATCCAGACGGTTTGCTGCCAACGGTGGTATACTGCAGCATTCTGGGGCTAAGCAGTGTGTGTGTGTGTGTGTGTGTGTGTGTGTGTGTGTGTGTGTGTGTGTGTGTGTGTGTGTGTGTGTGTGTGTGTGTGTGTGTGTGTGTGTGTGTGTGTGTGTGTGTGTGTGTGTGTGTGTGTGAACACAGTGTGTGTGTGTGTGTGTGTGTGTGTGTGTGTGTGTGTGTGTGTGTGTGTGTGTGTGTGTGTGTGTGTGTGTGTGTGTGTGTGTTATCTGTGTGTGTGTGTGTGTGTGTGGTGAGGAGAAAGAGGGGGTATTTGGGCTTCCGTGCTACTGCTTGGAGACACTAGGAGACAGATACACAAACACAGACGGAGAAAGAGAGTGACAGAGAGAGAGAAAGAAAAGCAAACACAGAGTAACTCTTTGATTATCCGATTGATTGATCCCAGCATGACAGGTGTGTGTGTGTTGGTGTGGATGGATGATGGGCTCTAACAGAGTTCAGAGGGAGAAGAAAGAGGGAGAGGGGGGTAGGGGAGAATGAGAGTAGTTGTTGAAAGGGAGATGGAGAGAATGTGATAGAAAAGTAGGTGGGTTAGAAAAGAGAAAACGGGGATAGAGAAGGAGAGAGGGAAAGGTGTGTGTGTGGGGGGGGGGAGACGGGGGGGGTTGGCTTGTTTGTTTTTGTGCAATTTCACACTGTCGCTCCCATCAGGGAATCACCAGATGGACTTGGCATGTTCAATCAATCAGTAAACACACAACAGGGAGGGAGGGAGATGTTTCCGTGCTGCGTTGATGGACAATAAAGCCTCAGTCCCAGCAGACCTCTTCCTCTGAAACACTACAGCACACAGGGAGGAAGAGGAGGAAAATACACAACATGCTAACACACACAGGGAGGAAGAGGAGGAATACACACAACATGCTAACACACACAGGGAGGAGGAGGAGGAATACACACAACATGCTAACACACACAGGGAGGAGGAGGAGGAAAATACACAACATGCTAACACACACAGGGAGGAAGAGGAGGAAAATACACACAACATGCTAACACACACAGGGAGGAAGAGGAGGAATACACACAACATGCTAACACACACAGGGAGGAGGAGGAGGAATACACACAACATGCTAACACACACAGGGAGGAGGAGGAGGAAAATACACAACATGCTAACACACACAGGGAGGAAGAGGAGGAATACACACAACATGCTAACACACACAGGGAGGAAGAGGAGGAATACACACAACATGCTAACACACACAGGGAGGAAGAAGAAGAATACACACAACATGCTAACACACACAGGGAGGAAGAGGAGGAATACACACAACATGCTAACACACACAGGGAGGAGGAGGAGGAATACACACAACATGCTAACACACACAGGGAGGAGGAGGAGGAAAATACACAACATGCTAACACACACAGGGAGGAAGAGGAGGAAAATACACACAACATGCTAACACACACAGGGAGGAAGAGGAGGAATACACACAACATGCTAACACACACAGGGAGGAGGAGGAGGAATACACACAACATGCTAACACACACAGGGAGGAGGAGGAGGAAAATACACAACATGCTAACACACACAGGGAGGAAGAGGAGGAATACACACAACATGCTAACACACACAGGGAGGAAGAGGAGGAATACACACAACATGCTAACACACACAGGGAGGAAGAGGAGGAATACACACAACATGCTAACACACACAGGGAGGAAGAGGAGGAATACACACAACATGCTAACACACACAGGGAGGAAGAGGAGGAATACACACAACATGCTAACACACACAGGGAGGAGGAGGAGGAATACACACAACATGCTAACACACACAGGGAGGAAGAGGAGGAAAATACACACAACATGCTAACACACATAGGGAGGAAGAGGAGGAAAATACACACAACATGCTAACACACACAGGGAGGAAGAGGAGGAATACACACAACATGCTAACACACACAAGGAGGAGGAGGAATACACACAACATGCTAACACACACAAGGAGGAGGAGGAATACACACAACATGCTAACACACACAGGGAGGAGGAGGAGGAATACACACAACATGCTAACACACACAAGGAGGAGGAGGAATACACACAACATGCTAACACACACAGGGAGGAGGAGGAGGAATACACACAACATGCTAACACACAAGGAGGAGGAGGAATACACACAACATGCTAACACACACAGGGAGGAGGAGGAGGAATACACACAACATGCTAACACACACAAGGAGGAGGAGGAGGAAGAGAGGAATACACACAACATGCTAACACACACAGGGAGGAGGAGGAGGAATACACACAACATGCTAACACACACAAGGAGGAGGAGGAATACACACAACATGCTAACACACACAGGGAGGAGGAGGAGGAATACACACAACATGCTAACACACACAAGGAGGAGGAGGAATACACACAACATGCTAACACACACAGGGAGGAGGAGGAGGAATACACACAACATGCTAACACACACAGGGAGGAGGAGGAGGAAGAGAGGAATACACACAACATGCTAACACACACAAGGAGGAGGAGGAGGAATACACACAACATGCTAACACACACAGGGGAGCTGTCTTTCATGGGTTCTCTGTATGTATCCTCCTAATTCTCCCTCTTTCCTCCCCCTCTTATTTTCTGCCTGCTTCACTCACTCCATCTTTCTGCTTCACTCCCTCCATCTTTCTGCTTCACTCCCTCCATGCATCTCCCTCACTTACGTATATCCTTCTTCCATCCCCCCTTCCTCCTTCCTTCTCCCTCCATCGTTCTCTCTGCCTCTCCTTTTATTCTCTCCATCCCCTCTCCCAGTTGCTTTCTCTCTCTGTGTGTATCCTGTCTTTTGTGTGTGTCTGTGTTGTGGTAGCTCCACACCCAGAGCCAGTCTTTGTCTGTTGGATACCCAGAGGGAAGGGCCCTCCCTGGTTTCCTCTCCCCGGAATAGGCCCTCACCCCTGGGGCTAACCAGGGATTACTGAGGCACAGGTGGAGCTGGGAGGATGTGTGTGTGTGTGTGTGTGTGTGTGTGTGTGTGTGTGTGTGTGTGTGTGTGTGTGTGTGTGTGTGTGTGTGTGTGTGTGTGTTTGTCTGTACCTTGACCTTGAGGTGAACCCCACCCTTAGTCCCCTTGTTCCTGTCTCACCCGCCCCCCCTCTTCCCCCATCACTCTCGCTCTCACTCACTCACTCACTCACTCACGCACATGCACACACACACACCCTCCAGTGTGTTATTGCTGAGTAGAGTGGAAGCTTCTATAAAACATGCACTGGGGAAAACCCATAGTATGGAGGAAAAAACTAAGATTTTCAATAACGTACTTTCATTTTGTGTTGTTTCAGTAAACATTAGAGTTAGTTTTTCGTTACTTGGCAGGATTTTTTTGGGGAATAAAAATGTATTCCCATTCATATTCCAATTTTGCTGAACCCCTAAACATTAACCCTAACCACAAATCCCTAAACCTAACCCTTTTACTTTTCAGGACATGCAAAATGTCCCGAGTTTCCTATCTTCTCAGGACATTCTGGTCACTTGTCAGGGACATTTTGGTGACTTGTCAGGACATTTTGGTGACTTGTCAGGACATTCTGGTGACTTGTCAGGACATTCTGGTGACTTGTCAGGACATTCTGGTGACTTGTCAGGACATTCTGGTGACTTGTCAGGACATTCTGGTGACTTGTCAGGACATTCTGGTGACTTGTCAGGACATTTTGGTGACTTGTCAGGACATTCTGGTGGCTTGTCAGGACATTCTGGTAACTCATCCGTAATGGGTCTGCGGTCAAACGACCACCCCTCATCACTGTCAAACGCTCCCTAAAACACATCAGCAAGCAGGCCTTTCTAATCGACCTTGCCCAGGTATCCTGGAAGGATATTGACCTCATAAGGTAAGTAGAGGATACCTGGTTATTCTTTAAAAGTGCTTTCCTCACCATCTTAAATAAGTATGCCCCATTCCCAAAAAATTTAACTAAGAACAGATATAGCCCTTGGTTCTTTCCAGACTTGACTGCCCTTGACCAGCACAAAAACATCCTGTGGCGTACTGCATTAGCATCGAATAGCCCCCGCGATATGCAGCGTTTCAGGGAAGTTAGGAACCAATATACACAGTCAGTTAGGAAAGCAAAGGCTAGCTTTTTCAAACAGAAATGTGCATCTTGTAGCACAAATTCCAAAAGGTTTTGGGACACTGTAAAGTCCTTGGAGAATAAGAGCACCTTCTCCCAACTGCCCACTACACTGATGCTAGGAAACACTGTCACCACCGATAAATCTACGATAATCGAGAATTTCAATAAGCATTTTTCTACGGCTGGCCATGCTTTCCACCTGGATAACCCTACCCCGGCCAACAGCTCTGCACCCCCCGCAGCAATTTGCCCAAGCCCCACCCCCCGCTTCTCCTTCACCCAAATCCAGATAGCTGATGTTCTGAAAGAGCTGCAAAATCTGGACCCCTACAAATCAGCTGGGCTAGACAATCTGAACCCTCTCTTTCTAAAATTATCCGCCGCCATTCTTGCAACCCATATTACTAGCCTGTTCAACCTCTCTTTCGTATCGTCTGAGATCCCGAAAGATTGGAAAGCTGCCGCGGTCATCCCCCTCTTCAAAGGGGGTGACACTCTAGACCCAAACAGTTACGGACCTATATCTATCCTACCCTGCCTTTCTAAAGTCTTCGAAAGCCAAGTTAACAAACAGATCACCGACCATTTAGAATCCCACCGTACCTTCTCCGCTATGCAATCTGGTTTCCCGAGCTGGTCATGGGTGCACCTCAGCCACGCTCAAGGTCCTAAACGATATCATAACCGCCATCGATAAAAGACAGTACTGTGCAGCTGTCTTCATCGACCTGGCCAAGGCTTTCGACTCTGTCAATCACCGCATTCTTATCGGCAGACTCAACAGCCTTGGTTTCTCAAATGACTGCCTCGCCTGGTTCACCAACTACTTCTCAGACAGAGTTCAGTGTGTCAAATCGGAGGGCCTGTTATCCGGACCTCTGGCAGTCTCTATGGGGTGCCACAGGGTTCAATTCTCCGGCCGACTCTTTTCTCTGTATATATCAATGATGTCGCTCTTGCTGCTGGTGATTCTCTGATCCACCTCTACGCAGACGACACCATTCTGTGTACTTCTGCCCCTTCTTTGGACACTGTGTTAACAAACCTCCAGACGAGCTTCAATGCCATACAACACTTCTTCCGTGGCCTCCAACTGCTCTTAAATGCTAGTAAAACTAAATGCATGCTCTTCAACAGATCGCTGTCCGCCCGACTAGCATCACTATGTACGGTTCTGACTTAGAATATGTGGACAACTACAAATACCTAGGTGTCTGGTTGACTGCAAACTCTCCTTCCAGACTCACATTAAGCATCTCCAATCCAAAATTAAATCTAGAATCGGCTTCCTATTTCGCAAAAAAGCCTCCTTCACTCATGCTGCTAAACATACCCTCGTAAAACTGACTATCCTACCGATCCTTGACTTCGGGCGAGGTCATTTACAAAATAGCCTCCAACACTCTACTTAGACTACATCCAATTTGCTATCACAGTGCCATCCGTTTTGTTACCAAAGCCCCATATACTACTCACCACTGCAACCTGTATGCTCTCGTTGGCTGGCCCTCGCTTCATATTTGTCGCCAAACCCACTGGCTCCAGATCATCTATAAGTCTTTGCTTGGTGAAGCCCTACCTTATCTCAGCTCACTGGTCACCATAGCAACACCCACCCGTAGCACACGCTCCAGCAGGTATATTTCACTGGTCATCTCCAAAGCCAACTCCTCTTTGGCAGCCTATCCTTCCAGTTCTCTGCTGCCAATGACTGGCACGAATTGCAAACATCACTGAAGCTGTAGACGTATACCTCCCTCACTAACTTTAAGCATCAGCTGTCAGAGCAGCTTACTGCACCTGTACACAGCCCATCTGTAAATAGCCCATCCAACTACCTCATCCCCATACTGTATTTATTGTAATTACTTCGCCACCATGGCCTATTTATTGCCTTACCTCCCTTATCCTACCTCATTTGCACACACTGTGCAAATCCCCATATCCCCATATTGTTATTTATTTTTGCTCTTTTGCACCTCAGTATCTCTACTTGCACATCATCTTCTGCACATATATCACTCCAGTGTTAATGTTAAATTGTAATTATTTTGCCACTATGGCCTATTTATTGCCTTACCTCCCTAATCTCCCTAATAGATGTTTCTATTGTGTTATTGACTGTACGTTTGTTTATTCCATGTGTAACTCTGTGTTGTTTGTGTCACACTGCTTGGCTTTACCTTGGCTAGGTTGCAGTTGTAAATGAGAACTTGTTCTCAACTGGCCTACCTGGTTAAATAACATTTAAAAAATGCAGTTCCTGACAAGATAGGAAAACAAGTCCACACACAGCATTTTATCTGTTAACTCTCCCCTCATTATGCTAACGGTACGGTAGCTACTGTGGCATTCTCCTCTTGAACGGTAACATGTGCCGTCTCTTCCGGTGCCGTTAAACGGTTCAAGTGGTGATGAACGGGAGCGCCAGCCGGTCATGACAGCTGTCTTAATTAGCGTTTAGGGAGGCACAGGAGCGTGAAGATACTGTTTACCGGGATAATTTACTGTGATTGAGTAGGTAATGGGCTTTGTGTGTGTTGGTGGGAGTTTGTTTGTGGTAATGAGGTGTGTGTGTGTGTGTGTGTGTGTGTGTGGGTGGGTGGGTGGAGAGGCAACAGCAAAACAGTCATTACCCAGAGATGCTCATTAAGAAGAGGAGGTTCGTTAGGCAGGGCAGTTCTTTAAGGAAGAGAGAACAGTCTTCAGAAGAGACTCACTATCCACTTCCCTCTCACATACAGTATTATTAGTTTCACTATTAATGTCAACAGTACAGTGAAATACCTTTAATGCCCAGCTCTAACCCCAACTATGCAGTAATCAATAACAATGTAATACTGAGAAATACAATGTAGAAGAAAAACACACCAGATATAAAAAGAACTAAGAAGAACACGATCAAGTAAACATACTATATACAGGGTCAGTACCATATTATACTGTACAGGGATACTGGATCTATAGAGGTAGATATGTATAGGGGTAAACATACTATATACAGGGTCAGTACCATATTATACTGTACAGGGATACTGGATCTATAGAGGTAGATATGTATAGGGGTAAACATACTATATACAGAGTCAGTACCATATTATAATGTACAGGGATACTGGATCTATAGAGGTAGATATGTATAGGGGTAAACATACTATATACAGAGTCAGTACCATATTATACTGTACAGGGATACTGGATCTATAGAGGTAGATATGTATAGGGGTAAACATACTATATACAGGGTCAGTTCCAGTACCATATTATAATGTACAGGGATACTGGATCTATAGAGGTAGATATGTATAGGGTTAAACATACTATATACAGAGTCAGTACCATATTATACTGTACAGGGATACTGGATCTATAGAGGTAGATATGTATAGGGGTAAACATACTATATACAGAGTCAGTACCATATTATAATGTACAGGGATACTGGATCTATAGAGGTAGATATGTATAGGGGTAAACATACTATATACAGAGTCAGTACCATATTATACTGTACAGGGATACTGGATCTATAGAGGTAGATATGTATAGGGGTAAACATACTATACACAGGGTCAGTACCAGTACCATATTATAATGTACAGGGATACTGGATCTATAGAGGTAAACATACTATATACAGGGTCAGTTCCAGTACCATATTATAATGTACAGGGATACTGGATCTATATAGGTAGATATGTATAGGGGTAAACATACTATATACAGAGTCAGTACCATATTATACTGTACAGGGATACTGGATCTATATAGGTAGATATGTATAGGGGTAAACATACTATATACAGGGTCAGTACCATATTATAATGTACAGGGATACTGGATCTATAGAGGTAGATATGTATAGGGGTAAACATACTATATACAGAGTCAGTACCATATTATACTGTACAGGGATACTGGATCTATAGAGGTAGATATGTATAGGGTTAAACATACTATATACAGGGTCAGTACCATATTATAATGTACAGGGGTACTGGATCTATAGAGGTAGATATGTATAGGGGTAAACATACTATATACAGAGTCAGTACCATATTATAATGTACAGGGATACTGGATCTATAGAGGTAGATATGTATAGGGGTAAACATACTATATACAGAGTCAGTACCATATTATAATGTACAGGGATACTGGATCTATAGAGGTAGATATGTATAGGGTTAAACATACTATATACAGAGTCAGTACCATATTATAATGCACAGGGATACTGGATCTATAGAGGTAGATATGTATAGGGGTAAACATACTATATACAGGGTCAGTACCATATTATACTGTACAGGGATACTGGATCTATAGAGGTAGATATGTATAGGGGTAAACATACTATATACAGGGTCAGTACCATATTATAATGTACAGGGATACTGGATCTATAGAGGTAGATATGTATAGGGGTAAACATACTATATACAGGGTCAGTACCATATTATACTGTACAGGGATACTGGATCTATAGAGGTAGATATGTATAGGGGTAAACATACTATATACAGAGTCAGTACCATATTATAATGTACAGGGGTACTGGATCTATAGAGGTAGATATGTATAGGGGTAAACATACTATATACAGGGTCAGTACCAGTACCATATTATACTGTACAGGGATACTGGATCTATAGAGGTAGGTATGTATAGGGGTAAGGTGACAGGGATACTGGATCTATAGAGGTAGATATGTATAGGGGTAAGGTGACAGGGATACTGGATCTATAGAGGTAGATATGTATAGGGGTAAGGTGACAGGGATACTGGATCTATAGAGGTAGATATGTATAGGGAATAGGGCCCTTTCTAAAGTAGTGCACTATATAGGGAATAAGGCCCTGGTCTAAAGTTAGTGCACTATATAGGGAATAGGGTACCATTTGGAACACATACAGAGTCATTGAGAACACTAGATCATTATGACACGTCACTGTCCAGCTACAGACATGTCTAGAAGCATAGAGACGTGGTAATGTAGGTGGGACAAAATCACTACACACAATACTGCTACACTGATACCATTACATACGTCTCTGTCTCTTGTCCTGACAGTCTGGGTGATGTTCCAGCTCTCTGAAACACTGCCCTGACAGTCTGTGTGATGATCCAGCTCTCTGAAACACTGTCCTGACAGTCTGGGTGATGCCCCAGCTCTCTGAAACACTGCCCTGACAGTCTGGGTGATGAACCAGCTCTCTGAAACACTGCCCTGACAGTCTGGGTGATGACCCAGCTCTCTGAAACACTGCCCTGACAGTCTGGGTGATGATCCAGCTCTCTGAAACACTGTCCTGACAGTCTGTGTGATGATCCAGCTCTCTGAAACACTGCCCTGACAGTCTGGGTGATGATCCAGCTCTCTGAAACACTGTCCTGACAGTCTGTGTGATGAACCAGCTCTCTGAAACACTGTCCTGACAGTCTGGATGATGAACCAGCTCTCTGAAACACTGTCCTGACAGTCTGGGTGATGAACCAGCTCTCTGAAACACTGCCCTGACAGTCTGTGTGATGATCCAGCTCTCTGAAACACTGCCCTGACAGTCTGTGTGATGACCCAGCTCTCTGAAACACTGTCCTGACACTGTCCTGACAGTCTGGGTGATGATCCAGCTCTCTGAAACACTGTCCTGACAGTCTGGGTGATGATCCAGCTCTCTGAAACACTGCCCTGACAGTCTGGGTGATGAACCAGCTCTCTGAAACACTGCCCTGACAGTCTGGGTGATGATCCAGCTCTCTGAAACACTGCCCTGACAGTCTGTGTGATGAACCAGCTCTCTGAAACACTGTCCTGACAGTCTGTGTGATGATCCAGCTCTCTGAAACACTGCCCTGACAGTCTGGGTGATGATCCAGCTCTCTGAAACACTGTCCTGACAGTCTGGGTGATGACCCAGCTCTCTGAAACACTGCCCTGACAGTCTGGGTGATGACCCAGCTCTCTGAAACACTGCCCTGACAGTCTGTGTGATGAACCAGCTCTCTGAAACACTGTCCTGACAGTCTGGGTGATGATCCAGCTCTCTGAAACACTGTCCTGACAGTCTGTGTGATGATCCAGCTCTCTGAAACACTGCCCTGACAGTCTGTGTGATGAACCAGCTCTCTGAAACACTGCCCTGACAGTCTGGATGATGATCCAGCTCTCTGAAACACTGCCCTGACAGTCTGTGTGATGAACCAGCTCTCTGAAACACTGCCCTGACAGTCTGGATGATGATCCAGCTCTCTGAAACACTGCCCTGACAGTCTGAAACACTGCCCTGACAGTCTGGGTGATGATCCAGCTCTCTGAAACACTGTCCTGACAGTCTGTGTGATGAACCAGCTCTCTGAAACACTGTCCTGACAGTCTGGGTGATGACCCAGCTCTCTGAAACACTGCCCTGACAGTCTGTGTGATGATCCAGCTCTCTGAAACACTGCCCTGACAGTCTGTGTGATGACCCAGCTCTCTGAAACACTGCCCTGACAGTCTGTGTGATGAACCAGCTCTCTGAAACACTGCCCTGACAGTCTGGATGATGATCCAGCTCTCTGAAACACTGCCCTGACAGTCTGTGTGATGAACCAGCTCTCTGAAACACTGCCCTGACAGTCTGGATGATGATCCAGCTCTCTGAAACACTGCCCTGACAGTCTGAAACACTGCCCTGACAGTCTGGGTGATGATCCAGCTCTCTGAAACACTGTCCTGACAGTCTGTGTGATGAACCAGCTCTCTGAAACACTGTCCTGACAGTCTGGGTGATGACCCAGCTCTCTGAAACACTGCCCTGACAGTCTGTGTGATGATCCAGCTCTCTGAAACACTGCCCTGACAGTCTGTGTGATGACCCAGCTCTCTGAAACACTGCCCTGACAGTCTGGGTGATGAACCGGCTCTCTGAAACACTGCCCTGACAGTCTGGGTGATGACCCAGCTCTCTGAAACACTGCCCTGACAGTCTGGGTGATGATCCAGCTCTCTGAAACACTGTCCTGACAGTCTGGGTGATGACCCAGCTCTCTGAAACACTGCCCTGACAGTCTGGGTGATGAACCAGCTCTCTGAAACACTGCCCTGACAGTCTGGGTGATGACCCAGCTCTCTGAAACACTGTCCTGACACTGTCCTGACAGTCTGGGTGATGATCCAGCTCTCTGAAACACTGCCCTGACAGTCTGGGTGATGATCCAGCTCTCTGAAACACTGTCCTGACAGTCTGGGTGATGATCCAGCTCTCTGAAACACTGTCCTGACAGTCTGGGTGATGATCCAGCTCTCTGAAACACTGTCCTGACAGTCTGGGTGATGATCCAGCTCTCTGAAACACTGTCCTGACAGTCTGGGTGATGATCCAGCTCTCTGAAACACTGCCCTGACAGTCTATGTGATGATCCAGCTCTCTGAAACACTGCCCTGACAGTCTGTGTGATGATCCAGCTCTCTGAAACACTGTCCTGACAGTCTGGGTGATGACCCAGCTCTCTGAAACACTGCCCTGACAGTCTGGGTGATGACCCAGCTCTCTGAAACACTGTCCTGACACTGTCCTGACAGTCTGGGTGATGATCCAGCTCTCTGAAACACTGTCCTGACAGCCTGGGTGATGATCCAGCTCTCTGAAACACTGCCCTAACATTCTGTGTGATGATCCAGCTCTCTGAAACACTGTCCTGACAGTCTGTGTGATGATCCAGCTCTCTGAAACACTGCCCTGACAGTCTGGGTGATGATCCAGCTCTCTGAAACACTGCCCTGACAGTCTGGGTGATGACCCAGCTCTCTGAAACACTGCCCTGACAGTCTGGGTGATGAACCAGCTCTCTGAAACACTGCCCTGACAGTCTGGGTGATGACCCAGCTCTCTGAAACACTGTCCTGACACTGTCCTGACAGTCTGGGTGATGATCCAGCTCTCTGAAACACTGCCCTGACAGTCTGGGTGATGATCCAGCTCTCTGAAACACTGTCCTGACAGTCTGGGTGATGATCCAGCTCTCTGAAACACTGTCCTGACAGTCTGGGTGATGATCCAGCTCTCTGAAACACTGTCCTGACAGTCTGGGTGATGATCCAGCTCTCTGAAACACTGTCCTGACAGTCTGTGTGATGATCCAGCTCTCTGAAACACTGCCCTGACAGTCTATGTGATGATCCAGCTCTCTGAAACACTGCCCTGACAGTCTGTGTGATGATCCAGCTCTCTGAAACACTGTCCTGACAGTCTGGGTGATGACCCAGCTCTCTGAAACACTGCCCTGACAGTCTGGGTGATGACCCAGCTAGCTCTCTGAAACACTGTCCTGACACTGTCCTGACAGTCTGGGTGATGATCCAGCTCTCTGAAACACTGTCCTGACAGCCTGGGTGATGATCCAGCTCTCTGAAACACTGCCCTAACATTCTGTGTGATGATCCAGCTCTCTGAAACACTGTCCTGACAGTCTGTGTGATGATCCAGCTCTCTGAAACACTGTCCTGACAGTCTGGGTGATGATCCAGCTCTCTGAAACACTGCCCTGACAGTCTGAAACACTGCCCTGACAGTCTGGGTGATGATCCAGCTCTCTGAAACACTGTCCTGACAGTCTGTGTGATGATCCAGCTCTCTGAAACACTGTCCTGACAGTCTGTGTGATGAACCAGCTCTCTGAAACACTGTCCTGACAGTCTGGGTGATGACCCAGCTCTCTGAAACACTGCCCTGACAGTCTGGGTAATGAACCAGCTCTCTGAAACACTGCCCTGACAGTCTGGGTGATGATCCAGCTCTCTGAAACACTGTCCTGACAGTCTGTGTGATGAACCAGCTCTCTGAAACACTGTCCTGACAGTCTGTGTGATGATCCAGCTCTCTGAAACACTGTCCGGACAGTCTGTGTGATGATCCAGCTCTCTGAAACACTGCCCTGGCAGTCTGGATGATGATCCAGCTCTCTGAAACACTGCCCTGGCAGTCTGTGTGATGAACCAGCTCTCTGAAACACTGCCCTGACAGTCTGGATGATGATCCAGCTCTCTGAAACACTGCCCTGACAGTCTGAAACACTGCCCTGACAGTCTGGGTGATGACCCAGCTTTCTGAAACACTGCCCTGACAGTCTGGGTGATGACCCAGCTCTCTGAAACACTGTCCTGACACTGTCCTGACAGTCTGGGTGATGATCCAGCTCTCTGAAACACTGCCCTGACAGTCTGTGTGATGATCAGCTCTCTGAAACACTGTCCTGACAGTCTGTGTGATGATCCAGCTCTCTGAAACACTGCCCTGACAGTCTGGGTGATGATCCAGCTCTCTGAAACACTGTCCTGACAGTCTGGGTGATGATCCAGCTCTCTGAAACACTGTCCTGACAGTCTGGGTGATGATCCAGCTCTCTGAAACACTGCCCTGACAGTCTGAAACACTGCCCTGACAGTCTGGGTGATGATCCAGCTCTCTGAAACACTGTCCTGACAGTCTGTGTGATGATCCAGCTCTCTGAAACACTGTCCTGACAGTCTGTGTGATGAACCAGCTCTCTGAAACACTGTCCTGACAGTCTGGGTGATGACCCAGCTCTCTGAAACACTGCCCTGACAGTCTGGGTAATGAACCAGCTCTCTGAAACACTGCCCTGACAGTCTGGGTGATGATCCAGCTCTCTGAAACACTGTCCTGACAGTCTGTGTGATGAACCAGCTCTCTGAAACACTGTCCTGACAGTCTGTGTGATGAACCAGCTCTCTGAAACACTGTCCTGACAGTCTGGGTGATGACCCAGCTCTCTGAAACACTGTCCTGACACTGTCCTGACAGTCTGGGTGATGATCCAGCTCTCTGAAACACTGCCCTGACAGTCTGTGTGATGATCGTCTCTTTGAAACACTGTCCTGACAGTCTGTGTGATGATCCAGCTCTCTGAAACACTGCCCTGACAGTCTGGGTGATGATCCAGCTCTCTGAAACACTGTCCTGACAGTCTGGGTGATGATCCAGCTCTCTGAAACACTGTCCTGACAGTCTGGGTGATGATCCAGCTCTCTGAAACACTGCCCTGACAGTCTGAAACACTGCCCTGACAGTCTGGGTGATGATCCAGCTCTCTGAAACACTGTCCTGACAGTCTGTGTGATGATCCAGCTCTCTGAAACACTGTCCTGACAGTCTGTGTGATGAACCAGCTCTCTGAAACACTGTCCTGACAGTCTGGGTGATGACCCAGCTCTCTGAAACACTGCCCTGACAGTCTGGGTGATGACCCAGCTCTCTGAAACACTGCCCTGACAGTCTGGGTGATGACCCAGCTCTCTGAAACACTGTCCTGACACTGTCCTGACAGTCTGGGTGATGATCCAGCTCTCTGAAACACTGCCCTGACAGTCTGGGTGATGATCCAGCTCTCTGAAACACTGTCCTGACAGTCTGGGTGATGATCCAGCTCTCTGAAACACTGTCCTGACAGTCTGGGTGATGATCCAGCTCTCTGAAACACTGTCCTGACAGTCTGGGTGATGATCCAGCTCTCTGAAACACTGTCCTGACAGTCTGTGTGATGATCCAGCTCTCTGAAACACTGCCCTGACAGTCTATGTGATGATCCAGCTCTCTGAAACACTGCCCTGACAGTCTGTGTGATGATCCAGCTCTCTGAAACACTGTCCTGACAGTCTGGGTGATGACCCAGCTCTCTGAAACACTGCCCTGACAGTCTGGGTGATGACCCAGCTAGCTCTCTGAAACACTGTCCTGACACTGTCCTGACAGTCTGGGTGATGATCCAGCTCTCTGAAACACTGTCCTGACAGCCTGGGTGATGATCCAGCTCTCTGAAACACTGCCCTAACATTCTGTGTGATGATCCAGCTCTCTGAAACACTGTCCTGACAGTCTGTGTGATGATCCAGCTCTCTGAAACACTGTCCTGACAGTCTGGGTGATGATCCAGCTCTCTGAAACACTGTCCTGACAGTCTGGGTGATGATCCAGCTCTCTGAAACACTGCCCTGACAGTCTGAAACACTGCCCTGACAGTCTGGGTGATGATCCAGCTCTCTGAAACACTGTCCTGACAGTCTGTGTGATGATCCAGCTCTCTGAAACACTGTCCTGACAGTCTGTGTGATGAACCAGCTCTCTGAAACACTGTCCTGACAGTCTGGGTGATGACCCAGCTCTCTGAAACACTGCCCTGACAGTCTGGGTAATGAACCAGCTCTCTGAAACACTGCCCTGACAGTCTGGGTGATGATCCAGCTCTCTGAAACACTGTCCTGACAGTCTGTGTGATGAACCAGCTCTCTGAAACACTGTCCTGACAGTCTGTGTGATGATCCAGCTCTCTGAAACACTGTCCGGACAGTCTGTGTGATGATCCAGCTCTCTGAAACACTGCCCTGGCAGTCTGGATGATGATCCAGCTCTCTGAAACACTGCCCTGGCAGTCTGTGTGATGAACCAGCTCTCTGAAACACTGCCCTGACAGTCTGGATGATGATCCAGCTCTCTGAAACACTGCCCTGACAGTCTGAAACACTGCCCTGACAGTCTGGGTGATGACCCAGCTTTCTGAAACACTGCCCTGACAGTCTGGGTGATGACCCAGCTCTCTGAAACACTGTCCTGACACTGTCCTGACAGTCTGGGTGATGATCCAGCTCTCTGAAACACTGCCCTGACAGTCTGTGTGATGATCAGCTCTCTGAAACACTGTCCTGACAGTCTGTGTGATGATCCAGCTCTCTGAAACACTGCCCTGACAGTCTGGGTGATGATCCAGCTCTCTGAAACACTGTCCTGACAGTCTGGGTGATGATCCAGCTCTCTGAAACACTGTCCTGACAGTCTGGGTGATGATCCAGCTCTCTGAAACACTGCCCTGACAGTCTGAAACACTGCCCTGACAGTCTGGGTGATGATCCAGCTCTCTGAAACACTGTCCTGACAGTCTGTGTGATGATCCAGCTCTCTGAAACACTGTCCTGACAGTCTGTGTGATGAACCAGCTCTCTGAAACACTGTCCTGACAGTCTGGGTGATGACCCAGCTCTCTGAAACACTGCCCTGACAGTCTGGGTAATGAACCAGCTCTCTGAAACACTGCCCTGACAGTCTGGGTGATGATCCAGCTCTCTGAAACACTGTCCTGACAGTCTGTGTGATGAACCAGCTCTCTGAAACACTGTCCTGACAGTCTGTGTGATGAACCAGCTCTCTGAAACACTGTCCTGACAGTCTGGGTGATGACCCAGCTCTCTGAAACACTGTCCTGACACTGTCCTGACAGTCTGGGTGATGATCCAGCTCTCTGAAACACTGCCCTGACAGTCTGTGTGATGATCGTCTCTTTGAAACACTGTCCTGACAGTCTGTGTGATGATCCAGCTCTCTGAAACACTGCCCTGACAGTCTGGGTGATGATCCAGCTCTCTGAAACACTGTCCTGACAGTCTGGGTGATGATCCAGCTCTCTGAAACACTGTCCTGACAGTCTGGGTGATGATCCAGCTCTCTGAAACACTGCCCTGACAGTCTGAAACACTGCCCTGACAGTCTGGGTGATGATCCAGCTCTCTGAAACACTGTCCTGACAGTCTGTGTGATGATCCAGCTCTCTGAAACACTGTCCTGACAGTCTGTGTGATGAACCAGCTCTCTGAAACACTGTCCTGACAGTCTGGGTGATGACCCAGCTCTCTGAAACACTGCCCTGACAGTCTGGGTAATGAACCAGCTCTCTGAAACACTGCCCTGACAGTCTGGGTGATGATCCAGCTCTCTGAAACACTGTCCTGACAGTCTGTGTGATGAACCAGCTCTCTGAAACACTGTCCTGACAGTCTGTGTGATGAACCAGCTCTCTGAAACACTGTCCTGACAGTCTGGGTGATGACCCAGCTCTCTGAAACACTGTCCTGACAGTCTGTGTGATGATCCAGCTCTCTGAAACACTGTCCTGACAGTCTGTGTGATGAACCAGCTCTCTGAAACACTGTCCTGACAGTCTGTGTGATGAACCAGCTCTCTGAAACACTGTCCTGACAGTCTGGGTGATGACCCAGCTCTCTGAAACACTGCCCTGACAGTCTGTGTGATGATCCAGCTCTCTGAAACACTGCCCTGACAGTCTGGGTAATGAACCAGCTCTCTGAAACACTGTCCTGACAGTCTGGGTGATGACCCAGCTCTCTGAAACACTGCCCTGACAGTCTGTGTGATGATCCAGCTCTCTGAAACACTGCCCTGACAGTCTGTGTGATGAACCAGCTCTCTGAAACACTGCCCTGACAGTCTGGATGATGATCCAGCTCTCTGAAACACTGTCCTGACAGTCTGTGTGATGATCCAGCTCTCTGAAACACTGCCCTGACAGTCTGTGTGATGATCCAGCTCTCTGAAACACTGCCCTGACAGTCTGGGTGATGAACCAGCTCTCTGAAACACTGCCCTGACAGTCTGGATGATGATCCAGCTCTCTGAAACACTGTCCTGACAGTCTGTGTGATGATCCAGCTCTCTGAAACACTGTCCTGACAGTCTGGGTGATGAACCAGCTCTCTGAAACACTGCCCTGACAGTCTGGATGATGATCCAGCTCTCTGAAACACTGTCCTGACAGTCTGTGTGATGAACCAGCTCTCTGAAACACTGCCCTGACAGTCTGTGTGATGAACCAGCTCTCTGAAACACTGTCCTGACAGTCTGGGTGATGATCCAGCTCTCTGAAACACTGCCCTGACAGTCTGTGTGATGAACCAGCTCTCTGAAACACTGCCCTGACAGTCTGTGTGATGAACCAGCTCTCTGAAACACTGTCCTGACAGTCTGGGTGATGATCCAGCTCTCTGAAACACTGCCCTGACAGTCTGGGTGATGAACCAGCTCTCTGAAACACTGTCCTGACAGTCTGGATGAGACCAACATGGAAATGTCAACAGAACACTCAAATGTCACATTGACAGCGACACACACAGTGTGTTCTTCTGAGTTGGAGCGTCAAACACATGATGATCTAGCTCTTTGAATGTCTTTCCCTGCGTCTCAAATGGCACCCTAGTCCCTTTATAGTGCACTATAGTCCCCATGGGCCCTGAGCAAAAGCAGTGCACTATGAAGGGAATAGGTACCATTTAGGATGTGAATGCCTGGTTTGACGTTCTGCTGACTAGTGGAATGGTCCTGGGCTTTGTGATGGGATTCTGCTGGTCTGGACAGAGATCTGTTCTCAAACTACTGGGTTAGAAGAGCAGGCAGGGTTCAACCATCCATCGCACACGCACGTACACACACCTACGCACACGTACACACACCTACGCACACGCACACGCACACACAATGAACATTGAGAATTTGGACAACATGAGGAAGTCCCCTGGTTGATAACAGTGTATTGAATATCTCTGTGTTTTTGTTAGTGTGGGTGAGTAGAGCTGTGGGCTGCAGCAAAAATAGCACCCTATTCCCTATAGTGCACTAGTTTTGAGGAGGGCCCATAGGGCTGTGGTAAAAGAAGTGCACTATATTGGGAAAAGCCATGATCATTCCCTTCTATCTGAACCCTGTCCATGTTATTATACAGCCTTTACTCACTCTGGTTCAAGGGTCATCCAGGGGAGACTTCTGGAACCTCCTCTTATGTCCTTCCAGAGTAAGCAGACAGACAGACAAACAGAGACAGGCAGACAGGAGTAGCTGTGTTGGCCTGGGGAGTTGAGGATTGAAAGAATGGGAAAAAGAAGTGAAAAGGCCCTCAGATGTAATGCTTCAGTGTTATTTGGCTGGAAGATGAAGGGAGAGACGAAGAGGGTGAGAGTGATGAGTCCAGTTTGAAAATGGACACATTTCCTTTTCTAGTGTAAATATTTATGGGTTTGGTGTGCTGGTTTGGGCCGGAAGGGAAAGGGAAGAAGAGAGAGAGAGATTAAACACTCTCACACTATTTATCTCTCTCTCACACACTATTTATCTCTCTCACACACTATTTATCTCTCTCTCTCACACACTTTTTTTCACTCACACACTCCCAGACTGACCCCATGTATCAGAAGACGTGTTTTGTGTAATGTGTGGCGAGACATCCCAAAGCCAACTTCTCATATCCTTCAGCAAACACAATATCAACCAGACAATACAAGACAAATATTAGAGAAAAAGACAGCAAAGAGATTCCAGACAGACTCAGCTTGCTTTCTCTCTTTCTCTTACTCTTTCTCTGTCTCTCTCTCACTCCCTATCTCTCGCTCTCTCTCTCTCTTTCTCTCTTTCTCTCTCTCTCGCTCTTTCTGTTTCTCTCGCTCTCACTCTCTCTCTTTCTCTCGCTCTCTCTATCTCTCTCGCTCTCTCGCTCTTTCTGTTTCTCTCGCGCTCTCTCTCTTTCTCATCTCTCGTGTGGATTCTCCTTTTATCCCACCCCCTCCTTCTCTTTCCCTTTCTCCTCTCTCCCCTCTGGGTTTTTCAATTACCAGTTCTGGTTTTGGGGTGTCTGTGTTATTTGCTGAGAAACTAAAAGTAAGACAGAGGGAGGGGAAAGGAGGGATGAGACACACCCACACCAGAGACTGCACAGGAGATGGGGGGAGAGAGAGAGAGACCACAGGAAGACAAACTGACAATGTAAGCTGTCAGGCTGATTGAGTTTGGGTTGTTACCGTGATAACACATCTCCTAAACCATCAGCACTGAGGGTCACACCCTTTCCAAGGTTCAGCTGTGTGTGTGTGTGTGTGTGTGTGTGTGTGTGTGTGTGTGTGTGTGTGTGTGTGTGTGTGTGTGTGTGTGTGTGTGTGTGTGTGTGTGTGTGTGTGTGTGTGTGTGTGTGTGTGTGTGTGTGAGAGTTTGGTCTTCTGAACATGTGCATTTACGCTGTGTATGTACTGTATGTTTGTGTGTATATATTTGTGTATGTGCAGTATGTACTGTATGTATGTGTGTATATATTTGTGTATGTGCAGTATGTACTGTATCTTTGTGTGTATATATGTGTGGATGTGCATCATGTACTGTATGTATGTGTATATATATGTGTGGATGTGCAGTATGTACTGTATGTATGTGTGTATATATTTGTGTATGTGCAGTATGTACTGTGTGTATGTGTGTATATATTTGTGGATGTGCAGTATGTACTGTATGTATGTGTGTATATATTTGTGTATATGCAGTATGTACTGTATGTATGTGTGTATATATTTGTGGATGTGCAGTATGTACTGTATGTATGTGTGTATATATTTGTGGATGTGCAGTATGTACTGTATGTATGTGTGTATATATTTGTGTATGTACTGTATGTATGTGTGTATATATTTATGTATGTGCAGTATGTACTGTATGTATGTGTGTATATATTTGTGTATGTGCAGTATGTACTGTATGTATGTGTGTATATATTTGTGGATGTGCAGTATGTACTGTATGTATGTGTGTATATATTTGTGGATGTGCAGTATGTACTGTATGTATGTGTGTATATATTTGTGGATGTGCAGTATGTACTGTATGTATGTGTGTATATATTTGTGGATGTGCAGTATGTACTGTATGTATGTGTGTATATATTTGTGGATGTGCAGTATGTACTGTATGTATGTGTGTATATATTTGTGTATGTACAGTATGTACTGTATGTATATATTTGTGGATGTGCAGTATGTACTGTATGTATGTGTGTATATATTTGTGTATATGCAGTATGTACTGTATGTATGTGTATATATTTGTGGATGTGCAGTATGTACTGTATGTATGTGTATATATTTGTGGATGTGCAGTATGTACTGTATGTATGTGTGTATATATTTGTGGATGTGCAGTATGTACTGTATGTATGTGTGTATATATTTATGTATGTGCAGTATGTACTGTATGTATGTGTGTATATATTTGTGGATGTGCAGTATGTACTGTATGTATGTGTGTATATATTTGTGGATGTGCAGTATGTACTGTATGTATGTGTGTATATATTTGTGGATGTGCAGTATGTACTGTATGTATGTGTGTATATATTTGTGGATGTGCAGTATGTACTGTATGTATGTGTGTATATATTTGTGGATGTGCAGTATGTACTGTATGTATGTGTGTATATATTTGTGGATGTGCAGTATGTACTGTATGTATGTGTGTATATATTTGTGTATGTACAGTATGTACTGTATGTATATATTTGTGGATGTGCAGTATGTACTGTATGTATGTGTATATATTTGTGGATGTGCAGTATGTACTGTATGTATGTGTATATATTTGTGGATGTGCAGTATGTACTATATATTTGTGGATGTGCAGTATGTACTGTATGTATGTGTGTATATATTTGTGTATGCAGGCTCCTATGAATGTGTAACAACGTCCCAAATGACACCCTGTTCACTTTCTAGTTTACTGCTATGGTCAAAAGAAATGCACTCTAAAGGGAGTAGGGAACCATTGTGGCCACCGCCTGTGTGTGTGTGAGACTAATGTTTTGCATGTGTGTGGTGTGTTATGTTCCTTTGAACGTGTTCTAGTTAGGTTCCAGTCTGTCCATGTGAATTCCCTCTGACTGAAACTCAGTAGACTCCAGCCACCCCAGTCATAGACTGTTCTCTCTGCAGTCTGTCCATGTGAATTCGCTCTGACTGAAACTCAGTAGACTCCAGCCACCCCAGTCATAGACTGTTCTCGCTGCAGTTTGTCCATGTGAATTCACTCTGACTGAAACTCATTAGACTACAGCCACCCCAGTCATAGACTGTTCTCTCTGCAGTCTGTCCATGTGAATTCACTCTGACTGAAACTCAGTAGACCCCAGCCACCCCAGTCATAGACTGTTCTCTCTGCAGTCTGTCCATGTGAATTCACTCTGACTGAAACTCAGTAGACCCCAGCCACCCCAGTCATAGACTGTTCTCTCTGCAGTCTGTCCATGTGAATTCACTCTGACTGAAACTCAGTAGACCCCAGCCACCCCAGTCATAGACTGTTCTCTCTGCAGTCTGTCCATGTGAATTCACTCTGACTGAAACTCAGTAGACTACAGCCACCCCAGTCATAGACTGTTCTCTCTGCAGTCTGTCCATGTGAATTCCCTCTGACTGAAACTCAGTAGACTCCAGCCACCCCAGTCATAGACTGTTCTCTCTGCAGTCTGTCCATGTGAATTCCCTCTGACTGAAACTCAGTAGACCCCAGCCACCCCAGTCATAGACTGTTCTCTCTGCAGTCTGTCCATGTGAATTCACTCTGACTGAAACTCAGTAGACTCCAGCCACCCCAGTCATAGACTGTTCTCTCTGCAGTCTGTCCATGTGAATTCACTCTGACTGGAACTCAGTAGACCCCAGCCACCCCAGTCATAGACTGTTCTCTCTGCAGTCTGTCCATGTGAATTCCCTCTGACTGAAACTCAGTAGACCCCAGCCACCCCAGTCATAGACTGTTCTCTCTGCAGTCTGTCCATGTGAATTCCCTCTGTCTGAAACTCAGTAGACCCCAGCCACCCCAGTCATAGACTGTTCTCTCTGCAGTCTGTCCATGTGAATTCACTCTGACTGAAACTCAGTAGACCCCAGCCACCCCAGTCATAGACTGTTCTCTCTGCTACCGCACGACAAGCTGTACCGGAGTGCCAAGTCTAGGACCAAAAGGCTCCTTAACAGCTTCTACCCCCAAGCCATAAGACTCCTGAGCAGCTAATCAAAGGGCTACCCAGACCTCTCTTTTATGCTGCTGCTACTCTCTGTTTATAATCTATGCATAGTCACTTTAACTCTACCTACATGTACATATTACCTCAATTACCTCAACTAACCAGTGTCCCCACACATCGACTCTGTACTGGTACCCCCCTGTATATTGTTGTTATTTTACTGCTGCTCTTTAATTATTTGTTACTCTTGTTTTATTTTTTACTTTTCTATTTGTTTACACAACGTTTTTATTCTTCACGTCTTAAAGCTGTTGGTTAATGTCTTGTAAAGTGATCATTTCACTGTAAGGTCTACACCTGTTGTATTCAGCATTTCACTGTAAGGTCTACACCTGTTGTATTCGGCATTTCACTGTAAGGTCTACACCTGTTGTATTCGGCATTTCACTGTAAGGTCTACACCTGTTGTATTCGGCATTTCACTGTAAGGTCTACACCTGTTGTATTCGGCATTTCACTGTAAGGTCTACACCTGTTGTATTCTGCATTTCACTGTAAGGTCTACACCTGTTGTATTCGGCATTTCACTGTAAGGTCTACACCTGTTGTATTCGGCATTTCACTAAGGTCTACACCTGTTGTATTCGGCATTTCACTGTAAGGTCTACACCTTTTGTATTCGGCATTTCACTGTAAGGTCTACACCTGTTGTATTCGGCATTTCACTGTAAGGTCTACACCTTTTGTATTCGGCATTTCACTGTAAGGTCTACACCTGTTGTATTCGGCATTTCACTGTAAGGTCTACACCTGTTGTATTCAGCATTTCACTGTAAGGTCTACACCTGTTGTATTCGGCATTTCACTGTAAGGTCTACACCTGTTGTATTCGGCATTTCACTGTAAGGTCTACACCTGTTGTATTCGGCATTTCACTGTAAGGTCTACACCTGTTGTATTCGGCATTTCACTGTAAGGTCTACACCTGTTGTATTCGGCATTTCACTGTAAGGTCTACACCTGTTGTATTCGGCATTTCACTGTAAGGTCTACACCTGTTGTATTCGGCATTTCACTGTAAGGTCTACACCTGTTGTATTCGGCATTTCACTGTAAGGTCTACACCTGTTGTATTCTGCATTTCACTGTAAGGTCTACACCTGTTGTATTCGGCATTTCACTGTAAGGTCTACACCTGTTGTATTCGGCATTTCACTAAGGTCTACACCTGTTGTATTCGGCATTTCACTGTAAGGTCTACACCTGTTGTATTCGGCATTTCACTGTAAGGTCTACACCTTTTGTATTCGGCATTTCACTGTAAGGTCTACACCTGTTGTATTCGGCATTTCACTGTAAGGTCTACACCTGTTGTATTCGGCATTTCACTGTAAGGTCTACACCTGTTGTATTCGGCATTTCACTGTAAGGTCTACACCTTTTGTATTCGGCATTTCACTGTAAGGTCTACACCTGTTGTATTCGGCATTTCACTGTAAGGTCTACACCTGTTGTATTCGGCATTTCACTGTAAGGTCTACACCTGTTGTATTCGGCATTTCACTGTAAGGTCTACACCTGTTGTATTCGGCATTTCACTGTAAGGTCTACACCTGTTGTATTCGGCATTTCACTGTAAGGTCTACACCTGTTGTATTCGGCATTTCACTGTAAGGTCTACACCTGTTGTATTCGGCATTTCACTGTAAGGTTTACACCTGTTGTATTCGGCATTTCACTGTAAGGTCTACACCTGTTGTATTCGGCATTTCACTGTAAGGTCTACACCTGTTGTATTCGGCATTTCACTGTAAGGTCTACACCTGTTGTATTCGGCATTTCACTGTAAGGTCTACACCTGTTGTATACGGCATTTCACTGTAAGGTTTACACCTGTTGTATTCGGCATTTCACTGTAAGGTCTACACCTGTTGTATTCGGCATTTCACTGTAAGGTCTACACCTGTTGTATTCGGCATTTCACTGTAAGGTCTACACCTGTTGTATACGGCATTTCACTGTAAGGTTTACACCTGTTGTATTCGGCATTTCACTGTAAGGTCTACACCTGTTGTATTCGGCATTTCACTGTAAGGTCTACACCTGTTGTATTCGGCATTTCACTGTAAGGTCTACACCTGTTGTATTCGGCATTTCACTGTAAGGTCTACACCTGTTGTATACGGCATTTCACTGTAAGGTCTACACCTGTTGTATTCGGCATTTCACTGTAAGGTCTACACCTGTTGTATTCGGCATTTCACTGTAAGGTCTACACCTGTTGTATTCGGCATTTCACTGTAAGGTCTACACCTGTTGTATTCGGCATTTCACTGTAAGGTCTACACCTGTTGTATTCGGCATTTCACTGTAAGGTCTACACCTGTTGTATTCGGCATTTCACTGTAAGGTCTACACCTGTTGTATTCGGCATTTCACTGTAAGGTTTACACCTGTTGTATTCGGCATTTCACTGTAAGGTCTACACCTGTTGTATTCGGCATTTCACTGTAAGGTCTACACCTGTTGTATTCGGCATTTCACTGTAAGGTCTACACCTGTTGTATTCGGCATTTCACTGTAAGGTCTACACCTGTTGTATACGGCATTTCACTGTAAGGTTTACACCTGTTGTATTCGGCATTTCACTGTAAGGTCTACACCTGTTGTATTCGGCATTTCACTGTAAGGTCTACACCTGTTGTATTCGGCATTTCACTGTAAGGTCTACACCTGTTGTATACGGCATTTCACTGTAAGGTTTACACCTGTTGTATTCGGCATTTCACTGTAAGGTCTACACCTGTTGTATTCGGCATTTCACTGTAAGGTCTACACCTGTTGTATTCGGCATTTCACTGTAAGGTCTACACCTGTTGTATTCGGCATTTCACTGTAAGGTCTACACCTGTTGTATACGGCATTTCACTGTAAGGTCTACACCTGTTGTATTCGGCATTTCACTGTAA
The DNA here is from genome assembly GCF_016432855.1 of Salvelinus namaycush. Classification (NCBI taxonomy): domain Eukaryota; kingdom Metazoa; phylum Chordata; class Actinopteri; order Salmoniformes; family Salmonidae; genus Salvelinus; species Salvelinus namaycush. Next base: position 75,118,449 of record NC_052308.1, on the reverse strand, counting down.
GGTCTACACCTGTTGTATTCGGCATTTCACTGTAAGGTCTACACCTGTTGTATTCGGCATTTCACTGTAAGGTCTACACCTGTTGTATTCGGCATTTCACTGTAAGGTCTACACCTGTTGTATTCGGCATTTCACTGTAAGGTCTACACCTGTTGTATTCGGCATTTCACTGTAAGGTCTACACCTGTTGTATTCGGCATTTCACTGTAAGGTCTACACCTGTTGTATTCGGCATTTCACTGTAAGGTCTACACCTGTTGTATTCGGCATTTCACTGTAAGGTCTACACCTGTTGTATTCGGCATTTCACTGTAAGGTCTACACCTGTTGTATACGGCATTTCACTGTAAGGTCTACACCTGTTGTATTCGGCATTTCACTGTAAGGTCTACACCTGTTGTATTCGGCATTTCACTGTAAGGTCTACACCTGTTGTATTCGGCATTTCACTGTAAGGTCTACACCTGTTGTATTCGGCATTTCACTGTAAGGTCTACACCTGTTGTATTCGGCATTTCACTGTAAGGTCTACACCTTTTGTATTCGGCATTTCACTGTAAGGTCTACACCTGTTGTATTCGGCATTTCACTGTAAGGTCTACACCTGTTGTATTCGGCATTTCACTGTAAGGTCTACACCTGTTGTATTCGGCATTTCACTGTAAGGTCTACACCTGTTGTATTCGGCATTTCACTGTAAGGTCTACACCTGTTGTATTCGGCATTTCACTGTAAGGTCTACACCTGTTGTATTCGGCATTTCACTGTAAGGTCTACACCTGTTGTATTCGGCATTTCACTGTAAGGTCTACACCTGTTGTATTCGGCATTTCACTGTAAGGTCTACACCTGTTGTATTCGGCATTTCACTAAGGTCTACACCTGTTGTATTCGGCATTTCACTGTAAGGTCTACACCTTTTGTATTCGGCATTTCACTGTAAGGTCTACACCTGTTGTATTCGGCATTTCACTGTAAGGTCTACACCTGTTGTATTCGGCATTTCACTGTAAGGTCTACACCTGTTGTATTCGGCATTTCACTGTAAGGTCTACACCTGTTGTATTCGGCATTTCACTGTAAGGTCTACACCTGTTGTATTCGGCATTTCACTGTAAGGTCTACACCTGTTGTATTCGGCATTTCACTGTAAGGTCTACACCTGTTGTATTCGGCATTTCACTGTAAGGTCTACACCTGTTGTATTCGGCATTTCACTGTAAGGTCTACACCTGTTGTATTCGGCATTTCACTGTAAGGTCTACACCTGTTGTATTCGGCATTTCACTGTAAGGTTTACACCTGTTGTATTCGGCATTTCACTGTAAGGTCTACACCTGTTGTATTCGGCATTTCACTGTAAGGTCTACACCTGTTGTATTCGGCATTTCACTGTAAGGTCTACACCTGTTGTATTCGGCATTTCACTGTAAGGTCTACACCTGTTGTATTCGGCATTTCACTGTAAGGTCTACACCTGTTGTATTCTGCATTTCACTGTAAGGTCTACACCTGTTGTATTCGGCATTTCACTGTAAGGTCTACACCTGTTGTATTCGGCATTTCACTAAGGTCTACACCTGTTGTATTCGGCATTTCACTGTAAGGTCTACACCTTTTGTATTCGGCATTTCACTGTAAGGTCTACACCTGTTGTATACGGCATTTCACTGTAAGGTCTACACCTGTTGTATACGGCGCATGTAACAAATACAATGTGATTTGATTTGATATGTCAAAGAGGGGGCAGAGGGAGGGAGGACAGGGAGGAGGGAGAGGGAGGGAGGACAGGGAGGAGGAGGAGGAGGAGGAGGGGGGAGAGGGCGTTCTTCAAGACCACAACAGTATTAGAAGCTGTCAGAAGCTCTTGAACTGCTATTGAAATGATTGTTGCTTTCACACACACACACACACACACACACACACACACACACACACACACACACACACACACACACACACACAGAGAGAGAGAGATCACAGCTGGTGATGATGTCCCGTAATGCCTTGTGGAACTAAAGGAAACTGGTGTGAATGTATTTAAATCAGTAGTTAAAGCAGAGTGACTGGAGCAGAAGGTTCATTTTATCATTCAGCTCTACTAGAAGATCAAAGATACAATGTCTGAATGGAGAACTGTCTGTCCCGTCTGTCCGTCTGCCTGTCCTGTCCCGTCTGTCTGTCCTGTCCTGTCCGTCTGTCTGTCTGTCCCGTCTGTCCGTCTGTCTGTCCTGTCTGTCCGTCTGTCTGTCCTGTCTCTGAGGAGTAATCACATTCCTTCACTTTCTTCCCATTTTTCTCTCTCTCTCTCTCTCTCTCTCGTATATATATTTAAGGGGCTTTATTAGCATGGGAAACATATGTTTCCATTGCCAAAGCAAATGGAATAGACAAACAATCAGTAAACATTACACTCTACTGTAGCAGTTACACAAACGTTTTAAAAGAAAAGACATCGACCTTTCAAACGTTATAGAATTGGCGTTGTAAGAATGTGCAAGTAGCTGAAGTATGAAAGGGAAAATAAATAAACAGATAAATATAGGTTGTATTTACAATGTTGTTTGTGCTCCACTGGTTTCTCTTTCCTCATGGCAACGGGCCACAAATCTCGCTGCTGTAATTGCACACTGCGGTATTTCTCCTAACAAATATGGGAGTTTATCAATGCTTGATTTGTTTTCTAAGTCTTTGTGGGTCTGTGTGTTCTGTGGGAAACATGGGTCTGTAACGTGGTCATACATTTGGCAGGAGGTCAGGAAGTGTACACTGTTAAACTTACCCCTGTACATGTACAGCATTATACTGGCCCCACAGTGGCCAGCTTGAGACTGTCATTTTCCTTTACAGCAGAGATGCTGTAATATGTTTTACAGTTGTATTTTCCTTACTGTAAATACATATTACAGCATCCTCCTCCCTCGATTTTACAGTAATGAAAATAGTACTGTAAAGCAAAATGACTGACGATGTTCTTTGCCTTCCTTCGACACCTGGTGTTGTACGGTCCTGGAGGGCAGGCAGTGTGCAGCCAGTGGTGCGTTCGGCTGCGTATCACCCTCTGAGGCACCTGGTGTTGTACAGTCCTGGAGGGCAGGCAGTGGTGCAGGCAGTGGTGCGTTCGGCTGCGTATCACCCTCTGAGGCACCTGGTGTTGTACAGTCCTGGAGGGCAGGCAGTGTGCAGCCAGTGGTGCGTTCGTCTGCGCGTATCACCCTCTGAGGCACCTTGCGGTGCTCGGCGGCGGAGTTGCCGTACCAGGCTGTGATGCAGCCCCATCTATGATCAGGGGCATCTCTGGGGTTCAGAGGTGGGGAAACATACGGGACAGTTTGGGCCGGAGAGCATCCAGGAGAGAGAGGTCAGCGGAGCATCAGCTGTTCCTCACAGGGCTCCGTAACAAACCTCAAGTCTGATTGGTCAGCTGTTCCTCACGGGGCTCCGTAACAAACCTCAAGTCTGATTGGTCAGCTGTTCCTCACGGGGCTCCGTAACAAACCTCCTCAAGTCTGATTGGTCAGCTGTTCCTCACGGGGCTCCGTAACAAACCTCAAGTCTGATTGGTCAGCTGTTCCTCACGGGGCTCCGTAACAAACCTCAAGTCTGATTGGTCAGCTGTTCCTCACGGGGCTCCGTAACAAACCTCCTCAAGTCTGATTGGTCAGCTGTTCCTCACGGGGCTCCGTAACAAACCTCCTCAAGTCTGATTGGTCAGCTGTTCCTCACGGGGCTCCGTAACAAACCTCAAGTCTGATTGGTCAGCTGTTCCTCACGGGGCTCCGTAACAAACCTCAAGTCTGATTGGTCAGCTGTTCCTCACGGGGCTCCGTAACAAACCTCAAGTCTGATTGGTCAGCTGTTCCTCACGGGGCTCTGTAACAAACCTCCTCAAGTCTGATTGGTCAGCTGTTCCTCACGGGGCTCTGTAACAAACCTCCTCAAGTCTGATTGGTCAGCTGTTCCTCACGGGGCTCCGTAACAAACCTCAAGTCTGATTGGTCAGCTGTTCCTCACGGGGCTCCGTAACAAACCTCAAGTCTGATTGGTCAGCTGTTCCTCACGGGGCTCCGTAACAAACCTCAAGTCTGATTGGTCAGCTGTTCCTCACGGGGCTCCGTAACAAACCTCCTCAAGTCTGATTGGTCAGCTGTTCCTCACGGGGCTCCGTAACAAACCTCAAGTCTGATTGGTCAGCTGTTCCTCACGGGGCTCCGTAACAATCCTCCTCAAGTCTGATTGGTCAGCTGTTCCTCACGGGGCTCCGTAACAAACCTCCTCAAGTCTGATTGGTCAGCTGTTCCTCACGGGGCTCCGTAACAAACCTCAAGTCTGATTGGTCAGCTGTTCCTCACGGGGCTCCGTAACAAACCTCAAGTCTGATTGGTCAGCTGTTCCTCACGGGGCTCCGTAACAAACCTCCTCAAGTCTGATTGGTCGACCCTAGAACAAGCATAGAAAAAAATTATATAATGAGAGACAGAGAGCATCAGGGCTGTTACTCTGTGGGTAAAAGGACATGGGACATATCAAGCTGGTGGCGTGTGTGTGTGTGTGTGTGTGTGTGTGTGTGTGTGTGTGTGTGTGTGTGTGTGTGTGTGTGTGTGTGTGTGTGTGTGTGTGTGTGTGTGTGTGTGTGTGTGTGTGTGTGTGTGTGTGTGTGTGTGTGTGTGTGTGTTCTGTGTACTGACCTCACTAGAGGTCTTCATTCAAACTCAGTGAGCTCTTGGAAGAGGGGCAAGGTAGGGGTTGGCTTCCTCTGGGACACCTTGTCATGCAGTTTGGGTTGGTTTGAACCGACTGCATATATACAGTGCATTCGGAAACTATTCAGACCCCTTGACTTGTTCCACATTTTGTTACATTACAGACTTATTCTAAAATTGATTAAATCGTTTTTTCCCCTCATCAGTCTACACTCAATAACCCATAATGGCAAAGCAAAAATGTTTTTTTTTTTAACAAGTTTATGAAACATACAAATTGAAATATTCCATGTACAGAAGTATTCAGACCCTTTAATCAGTAATTTGTTGAAGCACCTTTGGCAGCAATTACAGTCTTGAGTCTTCTTGGATATGATGCTACAAGCTTGGCACACCTGTTTTTGGGGAGTTTCTCTCATTCTTCTCTGCCAATCCTCTCAAGCTCTGTCAGGTTGAATGGGGTGTGTCACTACACAGCTATTTTCAGGTCTCTCCAGAGATGTTTGATTGGGTTCAAGTCCGGGCCACTCATGGACATTCAGAGACTTGTCCCGATGCCACTCCTGCGTTGTCTTGGCTGTGTGCTTAGGGTCTTTGTCCTGTTGGAAAGTGAATCTTCACCACAGTCTGAGGTCCTGAGCGCTCTGGAGCAGGTTTTCATCAAGGATCTCTCTGTACTTTGCTCCATTTATCTTTCCCTCGATCCTGACTAGTCTCCCAGTCCCTGTCACTGATAAACATCCCCACAGCATAATGCTGCCATCACTATGCTTCCCCTTAGGGATGGTGCCAGGATTCCTCCAGACGTGACACTTGGCATTCAGGCCAAAGAGTTCGATCTTGGTTTCATCAGACCAGAGAATCTTGTTTCTCATGGTGTGAGAGTCTTTATGTGCCTTTTGGCAAACTCCAAGCGGGCTGTCATGTTTCTTTTAAGGAGCGGCTTCCGTCTGGCCACTCTACCATAAAGGATTGATTGGTGGAGTGCTGCAGAGATGGTTGTCCTTCTGGAAGGTTCTCCCATGTTCACAGAGGAATTCTGGAGCTCTTTCAGAGTGACCATCGGGTTCTTGGTCACCTCCCTGACCAAGGCCCTTCTCCCCCGATTGCTCAGTTTGGCCGGTCGGACAGCTCTAGGAAGAGTCTTGGGGGTTCCAAACTTCTTCCATTTAAGAATGATGGAGGCCACTGTGTTCTTGGAACCTTTAATGCTGCAGAAATGTTTTGGTACCCTTCCCCAGATCTGTGCCTCGACACAATCCTGTCTCGGAGCTCTATGGACAATTCCTTCAACCTCATGGCTTGGTTTTTGCTCTGACATGCACTGTCCACCTTACATAGACAGGTGGAGCCTTTCCAAATCATGTCCAATCAATTGAATTTAATCAAGTTGTAGAAACATCTCAAGGATGATCAATGGAAACAGGATGCACCTGGGCTCTATTTGACTCTCATAGCAGAAGGTCTGAATACTAATGTAAATAAGATGTTCCTGTTTTTAAAAAAAGTATAGAATTGCAAATATTCAGAACAATCTGTTTACACTTTGTCATTATGGGATGTTGTGTGTAGCTTGATGAAGACAAGTGTTATGTAATCCATCTAGAATAAGGCTGTTACGTAGCAACATGTGGAAAAAGGAAAGGTGTCTGAATACTTTCTGAATGCACTTTTAGTTTATGTAATCAATTGAGTCATTGAACAAATACAAATAAGACTAAATGCTAAATGTGGCCAGTCAATCTGAAAAATATGGGTCATCTTTTGAACTGATAGAAACAAGCCATGTTCTATAGTTTTCCACTTCACAGTTGCTTCCAGAAGATGTTTACTAAAATAGTCTGAGCTTCGCGTGTCTCACCCGAAAACATGAGGTTGGCTCCTGAAACGGATCATTTGAGTCTACAGTAGGCATAAGCTATTACTGTAAAGAAATACAGCATGTTTGAGTCATTTTTACAGGAGGCATCCAAATTAGTTAATAACAGTATTTTTCATCGTTTTACCCATGATGCAGTGCAATCTACAGCATGAATGCTGTAAAACCCATGTGTGGTATATTGTACTGTGCATCCTATAGTGTTTTACTGTTGAAATGACAGAGAAGTCTTACAGCGTAGCTCCGTTTCCATCTAATTGTGTGGGCAGTGGGCGCACAGGCAGACCTGGCTCTCGAAAGATGACCGGCTATGGCGGCCTCTCTCAATAGCAAGGCTATGCTCACTGAGTCTGTACATAGTCAAGGATTTTCTTCATTTTGGGTCAGTCACAGTGGTCAGATATTGTGCCACTGTGTACTCTCTGTTTCTCTCTATCTCTATATCCCGCTGTGGACCATCACGATGTCTTAAGAGAGAGCGGGATAAAGACAGAATGAGTGTGCGTGCATGTGCAAACATGTGTAACGTGTCTAGAGTGCAAAGGAGGTTTGGTGTTTGTGTTTTATTTCAAGTTGTATGAGTTGTCTGAGGACATTCCTCTTATTATAACAGATTTCACCTGTGTGACAGCTTGTGTCTCTGAGAGTGTGACAGCTTGTGTCTCTGAGAGTGTGACAGCTTGTGTCTCTGAGAGTGTGACAGCTTGTGTCTCTGAGAGTGTGACAGCTTGTGTCTCTGAGAGTGTGACAGCTTGTGTCTCTGAGAGTGTGACAGCTTGTGTCTCAGAGAGTGACAGCTTGTGTCTCAGAGAGTGACAGCTTGTGTCTCTGAGTGTGACAGCTTGTGTCTCTGAGAGTGACAGCTTGTGTCTCTGAGAGTGTGACAGCTTGTGTCTCAGAGAGTGACAGCTTGTGTCTCTGAGAGTGTGACAGCTTGTGTCTCTGAGAGTGACAGCTTGTGTCTCTGAGAGTGACAGCTTGTCTCTCTGAGAGTGTGACAGCTTGTGTCTCTGAGAGTGTGACAGCTTGTGTCTCTGAGAGTGTGACAGCTTGTGTCTCTGAGAGTGTGACAGCTTGTCTCTCTGAGAGTGTGACAGCTTGTGTCTCTGAGAGTGTCACAGCTTGTGTCTCTGAGTGTGACAGCCTGTCTCTCTGAGAGTGTGACAGCTTGTGTCTCTGAGAGTGTGACAGCTTGTGTCTCTGAGAGTGTGACAGCTTGTCTCTCTGAGAGTGTGACAGCTTGTGTCTCTGAGAGTGACAGCTTGTGTCTCTGAGAGTGTGACAGCTTGTGTCTCTGAGAGTGACAGCTTGTGTCTCTGAGAGTGACAGCTTGTGTCTCTGAGAGAGTGACAGCTTGTGTCTCTGAGAGAGTGACAGTTTGTGTCTCTGAGAGTCTGACAGCTTGTGTCTCTGAGAGTGTGACAGCTTGTGTCTCTGAGAGAGTGACAGCTTGTGTCTCTGAGAGAGTGACAGCTTGTATCTGAGAGTGACAGCTTGTGTCTCTGAGAGTGTGACAGCTTGTGTCTCTGAGAGTGTGACAGCTTGTGTCTCTGAGAGTGTGACAGCTTGTGTCTCTGAGAGTGTGACAGCTTGTGTCTCTGAGAGAGTGACAGCTTGTATCTGAGAGTGACAGCTTGTGTCTCTGAGAGTGTGACAGCTTGTGTCTCTGAGAGTGTGACAGCTTGTGTCTCTGAGAGTGTGACGGCTTGTGTCTCTGAGAGTGTGACGGCTTGTGTCTCTGAGAGTGACAGCTTGTGTCTCTGAGAGTGTGACAGCTTGTGTCTCTGAGAGTGTGACAGCTTGTCTCTCTGAGAGTGTGACAGCTTGTGTCTCTGAGAGTGACAGCTTGTGTCTCTGAGAGTGTGACAGCTTGTGTCTCTGAGAGTGACAGCTTGTGTCTCTGAGAGAGTGACGGCTTGTGTCTCTGAGAGAGTGACAGTTTGTGTCTCTGAGAGTCTGACAGCTTGTGTCTCTGAGAGTGTGACAGCTTGTGTCTCTGAGAGAGTGACAGCTTGTGTCTCTGAGAGAGTGACAGCTTGTGTCTCTGAGAGAGACAGCTTGTGTCTCTGAGAGTGTGACAGCTTGTGTCTCTGAGAGTGTGACAGCTTGTGTCTCTGAGAGTGTGACAGCTTGTGTCTCTGAGAGTGTGACGGCTTGTGTCTCTGAGAGTGACAGCTTGTGTCTCTGAGAGTGTGACAGCTTGTGTCTCTGAGAGTGTGACAGCTTGTGTCTCTGAGAGTGTGACAGCTTGTGTCTCTGAGTGTGACAGCTTGTGTCTCTGAGAGTGTGACAGCTTGTGTCTCTGAGAGTGTGACAGCTTGTGTCTCTGAGAGAGTGACAGCTTGTGTCTCTGAGAGTGACAGCTTGTGTCTCTGAGAGTGTGACAGCTTGTGTCTCTGAGAGTGTGACAGCTTGTGTCTCTGAGAGAGTGACAGCTTGTGTCTCTGAGAGTGTCAGCTTGTGTCTCTGAGAGTGACAGCTTGTGTCTCTGAGAGTGTGACAGCTTGTATCTCTGAGAGTGTGACAGCTTGTGTCTCTGAGAGTGTGACGGCTTGTGTCTCTGAGAGTGTGACAGCTTGTGTCTCTGAGAGTGTGACGGCTTGTGTCTCTGAGAGTGTGACGGCTTGTGTCTCTGAGAGTGTGACGGCTTGTGTCTCTGAGAGTGTGACGGCTTGTGTCTCTGAGAGTGTGACAGCTTGTGTCTCTGAGAGTGACAGCTTGTGTCTCTGAGAGTGTGACAGCTTGTGTCTCTGAGAGTGACAGCTTGTGTCTCTGAGAGTGTGACGGCTTGTGTCTCTGAGAGTGTGACGGCTTGTGTCTCTGAGAGTGTGACGGCTTGTGTCTCTGAGAGTGTGACGGCTTGTGTCTCTGAGAGTGTGACGGCTTGTGTCTCTGAGAGTGTGACGGCTTGTGTCTCTGAGAGTGTGACGGCTTGTGTCTCTGAGAGTGTGACGGCTTGTGTCTCTGAGAGTGTGACGGCTTGTGTCTCTGAGAGTGTGACGGCTTGTGTCTCTGAGAGTGTGACGGCTTGTGTCTCTGAGAGTGTGACGGCTTGTGTCTCTGAGAGTGTGACGGCTTGTGTCTCTGAGAGTGTGACGGCTTGTGTCTCTGAGAGTGTGACGGCTTGTGTCTCTGAGAGTGACAGCTTGTGTCTCTGAGAGTGTGACGGCTTGTGTCTCTGAGAGTGTGACGGCTTGTGTCTCTGAGAGTGTGACGGCTTGTGTCTCTGAGAGAGTGACGGCTTGTGTCTCTGAGAGTGTGACGGCTTGTGTCTCTGAGAGTGTGACGGCTTGTGTCTCTGAGAGTGTGACAGTTTGTGTCTCTGAGAGTGTGACAGTTTGTGTCTCTGAGAGTGACAGCTTGTGTCTCTGAGAGTGACAGCTTGTGTCTCTGAGTGTGACAGCTTGTGTCTCTGAGTGTGACAGCTTGTGTCTCTGAGTGTGACAGTTTGTGTCTCTGAGTGTGACAGCTTGTGTCTCTGAGAGTGTGACAGCTTGTGTCTCTGAGAGTGTGACGGCTTGTGTCTCTGAGAGTGTGACAGCTTGTGTCTCTGAGAGTGTGACAGCTTGTGTCTCTGAGAGTGACAGCTTGTGTCTCTGAGAGTGTGACAGCTTGTGTCTCTGAGAGTGTGACAGCTTGTGTCTCTGAGAGTGACAGCTTGTGTCTCTGAGTGTGACAGCTTGTGTCTCTGAGTGTGACAGTTTGTGTCTCTAAGTGTGACAGCTTGTGTCTCTGAGAGTGTGACAGCTTGTGTCTCTGAGAGTGTGACGGCTTGTCTCTCTGAGAGTGTGACAGCTTGTCTCTCTGAGAGTGTGACAGCTTGTGTCTCTGAGAGTGTGACAGCTTGTGTCTCTGAGAGTGACAGCTTGTGTCTCTGAGTGTGACAGCTTGTGTCTCTGAGTGTGACAGTTTGTGTCTCTAAGTGTGACAGCTTGTGTCTCTGAGAGTGTGACAGCTTGTGTCTCTGAGAGTGTGACGGCTTGTGTCTCTGAGAGTGTGACGGCTTGTGTCTCTGAGAGTGTGACAGCTTGTGTCTCTGAGAGAGTCAGCTTGTGTCTCTGAGAGTGTGACAGCTTGTGTCTCTGAGAGTGTGACGGCTTGTGTCTCTGAGAGTGTGACAGCTTGTGTCTCTGAGAGTGTGACGGCTTGTGTCTCTGAGAGTGTGACGGCTTGTGTCTCTGAGTGTGACAGCTTGTGTCTCTGAGTGTGACAGTTTGTGTCTCTGAGTGTGACAGCTTGTGTCTCTGAGTGTGACAGTTTGTGTCTCTGAGTGTGACAGCTTGTGTCTCTGAGTGTGACAGCTTGTGTCTCTGAGTGTGACAGCTTGTGTCTCTGAGTGTGACAGCTTGTGTCTCTGAGTGTGACAGCTTGTGTCTCTGAGTGTGACAGTTTGTGTCTCTGAGTGTGACAGTTTGTGTCTCTGAGTGTGACAGTTTGTGTCTCTGAGTGTGACAGCTTGTGTCTCTGAGTGTGACAGCTTGTTTCTCTGAGTGTGACAGCTTGTGTCTCTGAGTGTGAGTATCAGACATCCAGACAACGTCTGTGTTAGGGTCAGAGTTGACGTGTTAATCGGGTTCACACTCCAGTGGCACATGCCTGCAGGCACAGAGATGGTGTGTGTGTGTGTACAGGTGTGTGTGTGTGTGTACAGGGGTGTGTGTGTGTGTACAGGTGTGTGTGTGTGTGTACAGATATGTGTGTGTGTGTACAGGTGTGTGTGTGTGTGTGTACAGATGTGTGTACAGGTGTGTGTGTGTACAGGTGTGTGTGTGTACAGGTGTGTGTGTACAGGTATGTGTGTGTGTGTGTACATGTGTGTGTGTGTGTGTACAGGTATGTGTGTGTGTACAGGTGTGTGTGTGTGTGTGTACAGGTATGTGTGTACAGGTGTGTGTGTAACAGACAGGGGATTCCAAGTGCAGGAAGTGTGAACTCTGTGCCCCAGGTCAGAGTGGTTATGATATATTACCAACTAGAATGAGCAATGTGTGGTTCCACGGTCGACTGTAAATTGCCTCCAGAATGACCCGTCTAACAGTTTAACAACATGTCTCCTCTTTCCTGTTGTACATCTCTGTCTGTCTGTCTGTCTGTCTGTCTGTCTGTCTGTCTGTCTGTCTGTCTGTCTGTCTGTCTCTGTCTGTCTGTCTGTCTGTCTGTCTGTCTGTCTGTCTGTCTGTCTGTCTGTCTGTCTGTTTCTCTCACGAATGACTTATTCAAGGTGTGTGTCAGTCTGTGAGGGGTTAAAAGGGGAACAGACAGAGTTTAAAATGGAGATCAAATATTTCGAGGTTGTCGGGGGTGACACCGTCTGACTTGGCCATCTGCCCTCCCTGTAAGGAGAGGGGGAATGTCTGGGTTTGAGAGTGAGAGTAGAGGTCCAGCAAGGGAGTCTAGAGATGAAGGATAAGGAGAGAAGATAGGAGGTGGGATGGAAGGGAGAGGTTGGGATGGAGGGAGAGATAGGAAGGGAGAGGTTGGGATGGAGGGAGGGAGAGAGAGGAAGGGAGAGGTTGGGATGGAGGGAGAGAGGAAGGGAGAGGTTGTGATGGAGGGAGAGAGAGGAAGGGAGAGGTTGGGATGGAGGGAGAGAGAGGTTGGGATGGAGGGAGGGAGAGAGAGAGGAAGGGAGAGGTTGTGATGGAGGGAGAGAGAGGAAGGGAGAGGTTGTGATGGAGGGAGAGAGAGAGGAAGGGAGAGGTTGTGATGGAGGGAGAGAGGAAGGGAGAGATTGTGATGGAGGGAGAGAGAGGAAGGGAGAGGTTGTGATGGAGGGAGAGAGAGGAAGGGAGAGGTTGGGATGGAGGGAGAGAGAGAGGAAGGGAGAGGTTGTGATGGAGGGAGAGAGAGAGGAAGGGAGAGGTTGTGATGGAGGGAGAGAGAGGAAGGGAGAGGTTGTGATGGAGGGAGAGAGGAAGGGAGAGGTTGTGATGGAGGGAGAGAGAGGAAGGGAGAGGTTGTGATGGAGGGAGAGAGAGGAAGGGAGAGGTTTTGATGGAGTGTGGGATGGAGGGAGAGAGAGGAAGGGAGAGGTTGTGATGGAGGGTGGGATGGAGGGAGAGAGGAAGGGAGAGGTTGTGATGGAGGGAGAGAGAGGAAGGGAGAGGTTGTGATGGAGGGAGAGAGAGGAAGGGAGAGGTTGTGATAGATGGAGAGAGAGGAAGGGAGAGGTTGTGATGGAGGGAGAGAGGAAGGGAGAGGTTGTGATGGAGGGAGAGGTTGTGATGGAGGGAGAGAGAGGGAGGGAGAGGTTGTGATGGAGGGAGAGGTTGTGATGGATGGAGACAGAGGACGGGAGAGGTTGTGATGGAGGGAGAGAGAGGAAGGGAGAGGTTGTGATGGAGGGAGAGAGAGGAAGGGAGAGATTGTGATGAGGGAGAGACTGGAAGGGAGAGGTTGTGATGGATGGAGACAGAGGACGGGAGAGGTTGTGATGGAGGGAGAGAGAGGAAGGGAGAGGTTGTGATGGAGGAAGGGACAGGTTGTGATGGAGGGAGAGAGGAAGGGAGTGGTTGTGATGGAGGAAGGTAGGTGATGGGGGAAAGAGGAAGGGAGAGGTTGTGATGAGGGAGAGACTGGAAGGGAGAGGTTGTGATGGAGAGAGAGGAAGGGAGAGGTTGTGATGGAGGAAGGGAGAGGAAGGGAGAGGTTGTGATGGAGGGAGAGAGAGGAAGGGAGAGATTGTGATGAGGGAGAGACTGGAAGGGAGAGGTTGTGATGGAGAGAGAGGAAGGGAGAGGTTGTGATGGAGGGAGAGAGGAAGGGAAAGAGAGGAAGGGAGAGGTTGTGATGGAGGAAGAGAGGTGATGGGGGAAAGAGGAAGGGAGAGGTTGTGATGGAGGGAGAGAGAGGAAGGGAGAGGTTGTGATGGAGGGAGAGAGAGGAAGGGAGAGGTTGTGATGGAGGGAGAGAGGAAGGGAGAGGTTTTGATGGAGGAAGGGAGAGGTTGTGATGGAGGGAGAGAGAGGAAGGGAGAGGTTGTGATGGAGGGAGAGAGAGGAAGGGAGAGGTTGTGATGGAGGGAGAGAGAGGAAGGGAGAGGTTGTGATGGATGGATGGAGAGAGGAAGGGAGAGGTTGTGATGGAAGGGAGAGGTTGTGATGGAGGGAGAGAGAGAGAGGAAGGGAGAGGTTGTGATGGAGGGAGAGAGAGGAAGGTAGAGATTGTGATGGAGGAAGGGGGAGGTTGTGATGGAGGGAGAGAGAGGAAGGGAGAGGTTGTGATGGAAGGTAGAGGTTGTGATGGAGGGAGAGAGAGAGAGGAAGCGAGAGATTGTGGGAGGGTGGTGAGAGAATGGAGGAGGTTGGCGGGAGGGGGTGAGAGTGAAAGGGGGAGTTACTCCTCGGTGAGTCTGGGCTTGAGAAAGACGGAAGTTAATAACAGTAATACAGGGAAGGTGTGGGGCGAGAGAGGAAGAGAGGGGAAGGGGAAGGGAAGGTGTGGGGCATCAGAGGAGGGAAGGTGTACCTTTCTCACCCTTAACTGAGCACAGTTAGAGAGAGAGAGAGAGAGAGAATAAGATGATGCTCTCTCTCACCCGCACGCATACTACATGCACACACCACAGACACACTACACACACCACAGACACACTACACACACCACAGACACACTACAAACACCACACAGTGAGAGGAAGAGAGAATGTATTTCACCATGGACACTAATCTAACATGCCAGGCATCTAGGGAGAAACTAATGAAAGACAACCTTTGGATGACACACAACATTATGCGGCATTACACACACACACACACAGACACACACACACACACACACACACACACACACACACACACACACACACACACACACAGCGGGCCCAGCTGTGACCAAACCTCATAGTCTCCGTGTCTCTCCTGTAAACATAATATCCAGATGGTACCACATCGTGTCCTAGCAACAGAGCGCCTGTCGAGGCATCTCCAATTGTGTGTTTGTGTGTGTGTGTGTGTGTGTGTAATGCTGCCTAATGTTATGTGTCATCCAAAGGTTGTCTTTCATTAGTTTCTCCCTAGATGCCTGGCATGTTAGATTAGTGTCCATGGTGAAATACATTCTCTCTTCCTCTCACTGTGGGATGCCTGTCACACACACACACACACACACACACACACACACACACACCTGGAACCACTTGGGCAACTGGGCATGGAGTATCAGTGTGAACGTGAGAAGGAGCTGTGAGAAGATACAGTGGTGAGGAGAACAAGAGGAATGGGGTTCTGAAACCCAGTCCAGCTGTCTTGTTCAGAATCAGCTAGTTCCTCATATCACCTCTACAGCCTTAGAGAGAGACACACACAGAGACAGAGAGAGACACACAGAGAGACAGAGAGAGACACACACAGAGACAGAGAGACAGAGAGAGACACCGAGAGAGAGACAGAGAGAGACACCGAGACAGAGACAGAGTGAGACACACACACAGAGATAGAGACACACACACAGAGATAGAGACACCCAGAGAGAGACACACACACAGAGATAGAGAGACAGAGAGAGACACACACACAGAGATAGAGAGACACCGAGAGAGAGACAGAGAGAGACACACAGATGGAGAGAGACCAATTAGGATCTGGCTAAAAATACTTGAATCAGTTATAGAAGCCATTGCCCTTTATGGTTGTGAGGTCTGGGGTCCGCTCACCAACCAAGAATTCACAAAACGGGACAAGCCAAATTGAGACTCTGCATGCCGAATTCTGCTAAAATATTGTCTGTGTTCAACGTAAAACACCAAATAATGCCTGCAGGGCAGAATTAGGCCGATACCCTATAATAATCAAAATCCAGAAAAGAGCCGTTAAATTCTACAACCACCTAAAAGGAAGCGATTCCCAAACCTTCCATAACAAAGCCATCACCTACAGAGAGATGAACCTGGAGAAGAGCCCCCTATGCAAGCTGGTCCTGGGGCTCTGTTCACAAACACAAACACACCCCACAGAGCCCCAGGACAACAGCACAATTAGACCCAACCAAATCATGAGAAAACAAAAAGCTAATCACTTGACACATTGGAAAGAATTAACAAAAAAACAGCGCAAACTAGAATGCTATTTGGGCCTAAACAGAGAGTACACGGCGGCAGAATACCTGACCACTGTGACTGACCCAAAATGAACGAAAGCTTTGACTATGTACAGACTCATAGCCTTGCTATTGAGAAAGGCCACCGTAGGCAGACCTGGCTCTCAAGAGAAGACAGGCTATGTGCACACTGCCCACAAAATGAGGTGGAAACAGGAACTGCACTTCCTAACCTCCTGCCAAATGTATGACCATATTAGAGACACATATTTCCCTCAGATTAGACAGATCCACAAAGAATTCGAAAACAAACCCGATTTTGATAAACTCCCATATCTATTGGGTGAAATACTGCAGTGTGCATCACAGCAGCAAGATTTGTGACCTGTTGCCACAAGAAAAGGTCAACCAGTGAAGAACAAACACCAGTGTAAATACAACCCATATTTATGTTTATTTATTTTCCCTTTTGTACCAACACTGTATATAGACATAATATGACATTTGAAATGTCTTTATTATTTTGGAACCTTTGTGTGTATAATGTTTACTGTTAATTTTCTATTGTTTATTTCACTTTTGTCTATTATCTATTTCACTTGCTTTGGCAACGTAAACACACGTTTCCCATGCCAATAAAGCCCTTGAATTGAGAGAGAGATGATCAGGTAGAGATGAGGGAGATGATCAGGTAGAGATGAGGGAGATGATCAGGTAGAGATGAGGGAGAGATGATCAGGTAGAGATGAGGGAGATGATCAGGTAGAGATGAGGGAGATGATCAGGTAGAGATGATCAGGTAGAGATGAGGGAGGGAGGGAGATGATCAGGTAGAGATGAGGGAGAGATGATCAGGTAGAGATGAGGGAGATGATCAGGTAGAGATGATCAGGTAGAGATGAGGGAGGGAGGGAGATGATCAGGTAGAGATGAGGGAGATGATCAGGTAGAGATGAGGTAGGGAGAGAGATGATCAGGTAGAGATGAGAGAGAGATGATCAGGTAGAGATGAGGGAGGGAGAGAGATGATCAGGTAGAGATGAGGGAGGGATGATCAGGTAGAGATGAGGGAGAGATGATCAGGTAGAGATGAGGGAGGGAGAGAGATGATCAGGTAGAGATGAGGGAGATGATCAGGTAGAGATGAGGGAGATGATCAGGTAGAGATGACAGAGAGATGATCAGGTAGAGATGAGGGAGGGAGAGAGATGATCAGGTAGAGATGAGAGAGAGATGATCAGGTAGAGATGAGAGAGAGATGATCAGGTAGAGATGACAGAGAGATGATCAGGTAGAGATGAGGGAGGGAGAGAGATGATCAGGTAGAGATGAGGGAGGGAGAGAGATGATCAGGTAGAGATGAGGGAGGGGGAGAGATGATCAGGTAGAGATGAGGGAGGGGGAGAGAAAGCGAACACACATTTGACCTTAGATCCATACATTCATGTTCTATATCTCTCCCCAAAATCCATTTACACCCTCTCCATCTCTCACCCCCTTTCTCACCCTCCAATTCTCACATCTCTCTCTCTCTCTCTCAAATTCCCATATCTGCCCCTCTCTCTCTCTCTCTCTCTCTCTCAAATTCCCATATCTGCCCCTCTCTCTCTTTCTCTCTCAAATTCCCATATCTGCCCCTCTCTCTCTCTTTCTCTCTCAAATTCCCATATCTCTCTCTCTCTCTCTCTCTCTCTCTCTCTCTCTCTCTCTCTCTCTCTCTCTCTCTCTCTCTCTCTCTCTCTCTCTCTCTCTCTCTCTCTCTCTCTCTCTCTCTCTCTCTCTCTCTCTCTCTCTCTCTCTCTCTCTCTCTCTCTCTCTCTCTCTCTCTCTCTCTCTCTCTCTCTCTCTCTCTCTCTCTCTCTCTCTCTCTCTCTCTCTCTCTCTCTCTCTCTCTCTCATGACTCCCTGCTGTGTGTCTGTCTATGTGTTGGTTCACTGACTCTGACCTCAATCTGAAATGGAGCAGAAAAACTGTGCGTGTGATCGCAACCAATCTCTCACCCACTCCACTCCCTCTCTCACTTTATCCATCCTTCTCTCACGCTTTCTCTCTCTCTCATACACTCTATCCACCCCTTTCACCCATTATCCATCTAGCAGTGTTCCTCTTTCCTTCTCTATATCCATCCCTCACTTTTACTCACTCCATTCCACTCTTCCACTATATCCATCATTCTCTTTTCATGTTCTCTCAATCTATCACCCTCTACACTCCCCTGTCTCAATCTATCACCCTCTACACTCCTCTCTCTCTCTCTCTCTCTCTCTCTCTCTCTCTCTCTCTCTCTCTCTCTCTCTCTCTCTCTCTCTCTCTCTCTCTCTCTCTCTCTCTCTCTCTCTCTCTCTCTCTCTCTCTCTCTCTCTCTCTCTCTCTCTCTCTCTCTCTCTCTCTCTCTCTCTCTCTCTCTCTCTCTCTCTCTCTCTCTCTCTCTCTCTCTCTCTCTCTCTCTCTCTCTCTCATGACTCCCTGCTGTGTGTCTGTCTATGTGTTGGTTCACTGACTCTGACCTCAATCTGAAATGGAGCAGAAAAACTGTGCGTGTGATCGCAACCAATCTCTCACCCACTCCACTCCCTCTCTCACTTTATCCATCCTTCTCTCACACTTTCTCTCTCTCTCATACACTCTATCCATCCCTTTCACCCATTATCCATCTAGCAGTGTTCCTCTTTCCTTCTCTATATCCATCCCTCACTTTTACTCACTCCATTCCACTCTTCTACTATATCCATCATTCTCTTTTCATGTTCCCTCAATCTATCACCCTCTACACTCCCCTCTCTCAATCTATCACCCTCTACACTCCCCTCTCTCAATCTATCACCCTCTACACTCCCCTCTCTCAATCTATCACCCTCTACACTCCCCTCTCTCAATCTATCACCCTCTACACTCCCCTCTCTCAATCTATCACCCTCTACATTCCCCTCCTTCAATCTATCACCCTCTACACTCCCCTCCTTCAATCTATCACCCTCTACACTCCCCTCTCTCAATCTATCACCCTCTACACTCCCCTCCTTCAATCTATCACCCTCTACATTCCCCTCCTTCAATCTATCACCCTCTACATTCCCCTCCTTCAATCTATCACCCTCTACACTCCCCTCCTTCAATCTATCACCCTCTACACTCCCCTCCTTCAATCTATCACCCTCTACACTCCCCTCCTTCAATCTATCACCCTCTACACTCCCCTCCTTCAATCTATCACCCTCTACATTCCCCTCCTTCAATCTATCACCCTCTACATTCCCCTCCTTCAATCTATCACCCTCTACACTCCCCTCTCTCAATCTATCACCCTCTACATTCCCCTCCTTCAATCTATCACCCTCTACATTCCCCTCCTTCAATCTATCACCCTCTACACTCCCCTCTCTCAATCTATCACCCTCTACATTCCCATCTTTCAATCTATCACCCTCTGTGGGCTGCTCTGATAGTCTCTGTGGGCTGCTCTGATGGTCTCTGTGGGCTGCTCTGATGGTCTCTGTGGGCTGCTCTGATAGTCTCTGTGGGCTGCTCTGATAGTCTCTGTGGGCTGCTCTGATAGTCTCTGTGGGCTGCTCTGATAGTCTCTGCGGGCTGCTCTGATAGTCTCTGCGGGCTGCTCTGATAGTCTCTGCGGGCTGCTCTGATAGTCTCTGAGGGCTGCTCTGATAGTCTCTGCGGGCTGCTCTGATAGTCTCTGCGGGCTGCTCTGATAGTCTCTGCGGGCTGCTCTGATAGTCTCTGCGGGCTGCTCTGATAGTCTCTGCGGGCTGCTCTGATAGTCTCTGCGGGCTGCTCTGATAGTCTCTGCGGGCTGCTCTGATAGTCTCTGCGGGCTGCTCTGATAGTCTCTGCGGGCTGCTCTGATAGTCTCTGCGGGCTGCTCTGATAGTCTCTGCGGGCTGCTCTGATAGTCTCTGCGGGCTGCTCTGATAGTCTCTGCGGGCTGCTCTGATGGTCTCTGCGGGCTGCTCTGATGGTCTCTGCGGGCTGCTCTGATGGTCTCTGCGGGCTGCTCTGATGGTCTCTGCGGGCTGCTCTGATGGTCTCTGCGGGCTGCTCTGATGGTCTCTGCGGGCTGCTCTGATGGTCTCTGCGGGCTGCTCTGATAGTCTCTGCGGGCTGCTCTGATAGTCTCTGTGGGCTGCTCTGATAGTCTCTGTGGGCTGCTCTGATAGTCTCTGCGGGCTGCTCTGATGGTCTCTGCGGGCTGCTCTGATAGTCTCTGCGGGCTGCTCTGATAGTCTCTGTGGGCTGCTCTGATGGTCTCTGCGGGCTGCTCTGATGGTCTCTGCGGGCTGCTCTGATAGTCTCTGCGGGCTGCTCTGATGGTCTCTGTGGGCTGAATGCGCACGCACCTGGGTACACACACACACACACACAGACAAACAAACATAGACAACCCTGTGGTTCCCCTCTCCACGGCAAATGGAAGAGTGCCAGAGTATACCCAGGCTGTAGTAGGCCCTCCCTGGGGTGGCTCAGTCACCGCGGGCCCAGGCTTCCTGCCGGCGTCTAGGCCCCAGGGCCGGGGGAACACATTAAGATAACATCATGATGGAGACCTAGTGGTAATGTTGTGGAACAGACAGAGAGAGAAGAGGGAGAGAGACGGAGGGATGGAGAGAGGAGTGGTAGACTGAAAGAGATGAAAATAGAAAGAGAGAGAGAACAAGGAGAAGTGAGTGAGCGATAGAGAGGGAGACAGAGGAAGAGAGAGAGAGCCAGGGGCCCAGTCCCTAGTTCCTGGTCTGTGTGTGTACTTTACATGACCAAACACAGTGCGATAGAGCAGATAAGACTGGTCTCTGGGTGGAAACACAGCCACCAATTACTCAACTGTCTGCTCTACACTGATCAACACTGTCTGCTCCACACTGTCTGCTCTACACTGATCAACACTGTCTGCTCTACACTCCTCTTATTTTCATAGCTCTTTTCTTTCTACATGGATTTCACGTTGGAAAAGCTACACTTTGTTTATATTGTCTTTCCTTCTTTCTTCCATGTTTTTCTCTCTCTCTCACCCCCTCCCTCCTTCCGTCCTTCCTTCTCAGGGACCTTAGTGAGAATGCTATCCAAGCCATTCCCAGGAGAGCTTTCAGAGGGGCCACGGACATCAGGAACCTGTGAGTGACACATGCACACACACACACTCTCTCTCTCTCACACATACACGTACACACACTAATGGAAGCCATTATATGTGTTTTGTGTCTACAGTCAACTGGATAAGAACCACATCACGTGCATTGAGGAGGGGGCCTTCCGTGCTCTGAGAACTCTGGAGGTTCTGTAAGTGTTATAGAGACTGTGTCTGTGTGCAGCTTTCTTCTCCTAAGGAATGTCAACTAATATTCTCTCCGCCTCTCTCTCTCTCTCTCTCTCTCTCTCTCTCTCTCTCTCTCTCTCTCTCTCTCTCTCTCTCTCTCTCTCTCTCTCTCTCTCTCTCTCTCTCTCTCTCTCTCTCTGTCTCTCTGTCTCTCTGTCTCTCTCTCTCTCTCTCTCTCGGCAGCACATTGAACAACAACAACATAAGCAGCATCCCAGTCTCCAGCTTCAACCACATGCCCAAACTACGCACCTTGTGAGTCCCTCTCCGTTTAACTACACTACCCACAATCCAACACTACTCAGTAGGACTGCCAGGGAACTCATGACACTTAGGTGGCCGACATATCAAATTGCGTGGGGAATATGTTGTTTGGGGAGTGTTTTCCCATTGGGAAGATGTCAGAGACATCAGAATAGAATGTTGATGTCTGACCGACGCATCAACGATATAGAACTGTAGAATGTAGAACTGTAGAATATAGAACTGTAGAATGAGCAAACGCTGTATAAACGGCATCTTCCCAATGTACCCTGTATACATCGTGCCCACGTTGGGCAGACGGGTGTGTGCTATCTGGGAACATATCGCTCACTATGCGTCTGCTGCAGAGAGACGTGAGAGCAGGAGAACATGTGGTTTCCATTAGTTTTGGCGCAGCTACAGCCAACTAGCACTAATTAACACTACCTGTTTTTTACAAATCTATACTTGGAGTCAAAGTATATATACTGTATATATTGTCAAGAATAATATTGTGATATGCAACTATGTTTTTTCCCATCACTACTACTCAGTGACACAGTTATTGTATAAACAGATCAGGATGAAGATACCCCTACAGGTGCAGATCTAGGATCAGGTCCCCGTTGTCCATGTGATCTAATTCATTATGATCTTAAAGGGAAAACTGATTGTAGACCAGTACTCTTACTCTGAGATGCTATAAGAATACGGACTTTGGTCACCCTTTCCGAATCTTATCCATTAGGGTGAAAACACAAAACTGACCTAAGATCAGTGTGGAAGAAGGGCAACTCTATCCTACTCTGAGTCTGACAGGCCACACATAGCCAACCCTACCAGCTCTCACAGTCTCATGTCAGAATTAGTCGTTCATCCATGTTTCCCAAACGTCAAATTTCAAAGTGTTTAAACTTAAGTTTAGGTATTAACTCCGAATATTTAAAGTAAGGGTTATGTTCAGGTATTAACTGTGAATATTTAAGGTAAGGGTTATGTTCAGGTATTAACTCTGAATATTTAAGGTAGGGGTTATGTTCAGGTATTAACTGTGAATATTTAAGGTAGGGGTTATGTTCAGGTATTAACTGTGAATATTTAAGGTAAGGGTTATGTTCAGGTATTAACTGTGAATATTTAATGTAAGGGTTATATTCAGGTATTAACTGTGAATATTTAAGGGTTATGTTCAGGTATTAACTGTGAATATTTAAGATAAGGGTTATGTTCAGGTATTAACTGTGAATATTTAAGGGTTATGTTCAGGTATTAACTGTGAATATTTAAGGGTTATGTTCAGGTATTAACTGTGAATATTTAAGGTAAGGGTTATGTTCAGGTATTAACTGTGAATATTTAAGGGTTATGTTCAGGTATTAACTGTGAATATTTAAGGGTTATGTTCAGGTATTAACTGTGAATATTTAAGGTAAGGGTTATGTTCAGGTATTAACTGTGAATATTTAAGGTAGGGGTTATGTTCAGGTATTAACTGTGAATATTTAAGGTTAGGGGTTATGTTCAGGTATTAACTGTGAATATTTAAGGTTAGGGGTTATGTTCAGGTATTAACTGTGAATATTTAAGGTAAGGGTTATGTTCAGGTATTAACTGTGAATATTTAAGGTAAGGGTTATGTTCAGGTATTAACTGTGAATATTTAAGGGTTATGTTCAGGTATTAACTATGAATATTTAAGGTAAGGGTTATGTTCAGGTATTAACTGTGAATATTTAAGGTAAGGGTTATGTTCAGGTATTAACTGTGAATATTTAAGGTAAGGGTTATGTTCAGGTATTAACTGTGAATATTTAAGACAAGGGTTATGTTCAGGTATTAACTGTGAATATTTAAGGGTTATGTTCAGGTATTAACTGTGAATATTTAAGGTAAGGGTTATGTTCAGGTATTAACTGTGAATATTTAAGAGTTATGTTCAGGTATTAACTGTGAATATTTAAGGGTTATGTTCAGGTATTAACTGTGAATATTTAAGGTAAGGGTTATGTTCAGGTATTAACTGTGAATATTTAAGGTAAGGGTTATGTTCAGGTATTAACTGTGAATATTTAAGATAAGGGTTATGTTCAGGTATTAACTGTGAATATTTAAGGTAAGGGTTATGTTCAGGTATTAACTGTGAATATTTAAGGTAAGGGTTATGTTCAGGTATTAACTGTGAATATTTAAGGTAAGGGTTATGTTCAGGTATTAACTGTGAATATTTAAGGGTTATGTTCAGGTATTAACTGTGAATATTTAAGGTAAGGGTTATGTTCAGGTATTAACTGTGAATATTTAAGATAAGGGTTATGTTCAGGTATTAACTGTGAATATTTAAGGTAGGGGTTATGTTCAGGTATTAACTGTGAATATTTAAGGTAAGGGTTATGTTCAGGTATTAACTGTGAATATTTAAGGTAAGGGTTATGTTCAGGTATTAACTGTGAATATTTAAGGGTTATGTTCAGGTATTAACTGTGAATATTTAAGGTAAGGGTTATGTTCAGGTATTAACTGTGAATATTTAAGGTAAGGGTTATGTTCAGGTATTAACTGTGAATATTTAAGTTAGGGGTTATGTTCAGGTATTAACTGTGAATATTTAAGGTAAGGGTTATGTTCAGGTATTAACTGTGAATATTTAAGGTAAGGGTTATGTTCAGGTATTAACTGTGAATATTTAAGGTAAGGGTTATGTTCAGGTATTAACTGTGAATATTTAAGGGTTATGTTCAGGTATTAACTGTGAATATTTAAGGTAAGGGTTATGTTCAGGTATTAACTGTGAATATTTAAGTTAGGGGTTATGTTCAGGTATTAACTGTGAATATTTAAGATAAGGGTTATGTTCAGGTATTAACTGTGAATATTTAAGGTAGGGGTTATGTTCAGATATTAACTGAATATTTAAGATAAGGGTTATGTTCAGGTATTAACTGTGAATATTTAAGGTAGGGGTTATGTTCAGGTATTAACTGTGAATATTTAAGATAAGGGTTATGTTCAGGTATTAACTGTGAATATTTAAGGTAAGGGTTATGTTCAGGTATTAACTGTGAATATTTAAGTTAGGGGTTATGTTCAGGTATTAACTGTGAATATTTAAGATAAGGGTTATGTTCAGGTATTAACTGTGAATATTTAAGGTAGGGGTTATGTTCAGATATTAACTGAATATTTAAGATAAGGGTTATGTTCAGGTATTAACTGTGAATATTTAAGGTAGGGGTTATGTTCAGGTATTAACTGTGAATATTTAAGATAAGGGTTATGTTCAGGTATTAACTGTGAATATTTAAGGTAAGGGTTATGTTCAGGTATTAACTGTGAATATTTAAGATAAGGGTTATGTTCAGGTATTAATTGCAAATTCTTAAAGATGCAATATGCAGAAATCGCTCCGCCATTTCCAGGTTGCTAAAATTCTAAATGTTTGCTTAATTTAAATGTATGTGATTTAAATAAGCAAGCATATTGTATTTTCAGCTGTTTGAAGCAAAACCGAAAGTAAAAGATGCAAACATGTAATTTAAGCATGGGAAGCATAGAAGTAGTGCACATAGAGCATATCTATTGCTTCTTGGACTTGTTTCAATAACAATGTCTATGTGAATTTGGTCGGGTCACCCAAAAGTGACATATTGCAGCTTTAAGGTTGGGCATTAACTCTGAATGTAAGGTTTGAAATGGGCTTAAAACTAAAATATCAAGAACAACTTTCTATGGCTGGATTCGAACATGCAACCTTTGGAATCAGAGGCAGATGCCTCACCGAAATGTGTCTGAGCCATCCACTAGTGAGAAACACACTTCAAATACACACATCTTGTATGAATGCCTCTCTACCATAAACCAGTCAACCAGAGATGTAGCGCTGCCTCAGAAAGAGGCCCAGCCTCTTGGGGGGGACCCAAACCCCCAGTCCCATTCGAAGGAGACGTGGTCCCCTTCCACCCACCACAGAAGGGTTGTGGGTGATTTGCTGGGACTTCAAGGCACCAAGCTCCTGTCAACAAACTGTCCAACCAACGATAGACGCCCCTGGAAATCAAACTGTTAAGCCCCTGAAAATCACACCCACACACCCACACACACACATACACACACACACACACACACCCACACACACACACACACATAGAAACCCCTCCATTGTTAAAGCTGAGAGTTAGGGTTAGAGTATAGGGTTACAACAGTATGGAGGAAACTGGTTCAGACAGTGTGTGTGTGTGTGTGCAGATGATGGTTTGAAGTGAGAGTCTCAGTGAGAGATGGGTAAGTGATCCCCCCCTCCTCTCTCTCTCCTAGTGGTTACCCTCTACTCCAACCTCTCTGTGTTTTTCAGAGGGTTGAGAAAGCACAATACACATTTCCTTTGACATCCTGGTACATTGGACAATAAACCTCCTCCTTCCTCGTCCTCTCCCTCCAGTCGTCTCCACTCTAACAGTCTGCGGTGTGACTGTCACCTGTCCTGGTTGTCTCCCTGGCTGAGACAGAGGCCCACCCTGGGTCTGTACACACAGTGCAGCTCCCCTCCAACCCTCAGAGGACTCAACCTGGCTGAACTGCAGAAGAACGAGTTCACCTGCTCAGGTAAGACAGGGGTCAGAGGCTAGAGGGTAGAGTTTACCTGTAGAGGTCACCTGCTCAGGTAAGACAGAGGTTAGAGTTCACCAGCTGAGATACAGGACTAGAATTTGTGTGGAGTGTTTCTATGCCATGTCTTTCCCTTGGTATGACTTATTTACTGTCCAGAAATCACCTGGTATTTACATAGCAACTAATAATCACACAATAATACACAATAATCACTCTCTCTCATTCTAAACTCTCTCTTTTACTCTCACTTTCTCCCTTTGTCTTTCTCACTCGCTCGCTCTCTCTCTCTCTCTCTCTCTCTCCAGGTCAGAGTGACAGTGCGTTTGTTCAGCCGTGTAGCTTGGCGTCTGGCTCCTGTCCTCCCATGTGTTCCTGTAGTAACAACATCGTAGATTGTAGAGGCAAGGGCCTCACTGCCATACCTGCTCATCTGCCTGAAGCCATGACCGAGATGTGAGTACTGCACGCGGTCAGCATGACCACACACGGTCAACAAGTCCACAAAGCTATAACAATGGTTTATAAGATACAAGGGCCTCACTGTCGTACCTGCTCACCCCCTTGAAGCCATGACCGAGATCTGAGACAGTCGACATGGTCAGTTCATGCTCATCACCACACCTGGTCAATGTACTTACAGGTGTTAGTATTGATTTATTTGATGTATTAATTTAACCTTTATTTAAGCAGGAAATCCCATTGAGACCAATGTCTATTCTGCATCACAAAAACAGCCAAACAGTAGGGTCATTGAGACATCACACACCATACAGAATACCCACACCATACAGAATACCCACACCATACAGAATAACCACACCACACAGAATAACCGCACCATATAGAATAACCACACCATACAGAATAACAGCACCATGTAGAATAACTGCACCATGTAGAATAACTGCACCATATAGAATAACTGCACCATATAGAATAACTACACCATATGGAAGAACCATACTATGTAGAATAACTGCACCATGTAGAATAACTACACCATATGGAAGAACCATACTATGTAGAATAACTGCACCATGTAGAATAACCGCACCATGTAGAATAACTACACCATATAGAATAACCGCACCATACAGAACAACCGCACCATACAGAACAACCGCACCATGTAGAATAACTACACCATATAGAATAACCGCACCATACAGAACATCCGCACCATGTAGAATAACTGCACCGTATAGAATAACCGCACCGTATAGAATAACTACACCATACAGAATAACCGCACCACGTAGAATAACCGCACCACGTAGAATAACCACACCACGTAGAATAACCACACCATATAGAATAACCACACCATGTAGTATAACCACACCATGTAGAATAACCACACCATGTAGAATAACCACATCATGTAGAATAACCACACCGCGTAGAATAACCACACCACGTAGAATAACCACACCATGTAGAATAACCACACCATATAGAATAACCACACCATGTAGAATAATTCCACCAGGTAGAATAACCACACCATGTAGAATAACCACACCATGTAGAATAACCGCACCATGTAGAATAACCACACCATACAGAATAACCGCACCATGTAGAATAACCGCCCCATGTAGAATTAATCCACCATGTAGAAAAAAATCCACCACGTAGAATAACCACACCACGTAGAATAACCACGTAGAATAACCACACCACGTAGAATAACCACACCAGGTAGAATAACCGCACCATGTAGAATAACCACACCACATATGACCATTCATACTGTTAATGGGCCATATAAATACAATATAATCATCATGATTGTCATTGCATATTGATATGGTGGCCCGCTGGCCAATAAGAGTGGACCAGGAATATGTCTGTGTGTCATTGGATATCCTGTATTTATATATGTATATGCTACAGTTTATCCAATCAGATGAATATGTGGCAACCTGACCAATAAGAGTGGATGTGTGTGTGTCCTTAATGCATCAGAGCTGCTCTAGAAAGGATATTTCTATTCCCTGACAGCAGCTTACCACCCCCCCCCCCCCCCCCCCCCCACACCGACCATGTCCATATATGGACACTTAACCCTTGACTTTTACACAGGCTCATCTCTCAACTTAACATCTCCCTGGGTTTAACCTCTTAGACCTGAAGGACACACGCACATGCACACACAGGATCATGCGCACACACACACACACACACACACACACACACACACACACACACACACACACACACACACACACACACACACACACACACACACACACACACACACACACACACACACACTCTTACTCAGTCAGGGAGGGAGAGGGAGAGAAAAAGAGAGAGAGAGAGATGGTGAGAGGAGGATGAGGAAATAGTAGAATGTGTTTGAGGTTAGGGAGAGAAAGAGGGACTTTCTAAGACTTTCTCAGAAGAATAACAGACAGAAGGAGAGAGACAGACAGAAGGAGAGAGACAGACAGAAGGAGAGAGACAGACAGAAGGAGAGAGACAGGCAGAAGGAGAGAGACAGGCAGAAGGAGAGAGACAGACAGACAGGAGACAGACAGACAGGAGGAGAGAGAGACAGACAGGAGGAGAGAGAGACAGACAGGAGGAGAGAGAGACAGACAGGAGGAGAGAGAGACAGACAGGAGGAGAGAGAGACAGACAGGAGGAGAGAGAGACAGACAGAAGGAGAGAGAGACAGACAGAAGGAGAGAGAGACAGACAGAAGGAGAGAGAGACAGACAGAAGGAGAAAGAGACAGACAGACAGGAGAGAGACAGACAGACAGGAGAGAGACAGACAGACAGGAGAGAGACAGACAGGAGGAGAGAGACAGACAGGAGAGAGAGAGAGACAGACAGAGGGGGGTTAGTAGTGTCATGCTGTAGTCTCTGAGTGGTTTGGCAGTTTAACAGGTGAGCATTCCCCTGGTCAGCTAACGGCTCCAGTCACACAAATATGTCAAACTGTGTCTGATACCCTCAACATTTCCTGTCTCTCACACACACAGAACAAACACACACATACTCACACACACATACTCACACACATACTCACACACACAGAACACACACATACTTACACACACAGAACACACACATACTTACACACACAGAACACACACATACTCACACACACAGAACACACACATACTCACACACACAGAACACACACATACTTACACACAGAGAGAGAGAGACTAACCTCCTATGTCTTACATGAGTGTAATTGGAATGAATCTCATTGCCGATGGGTGTCTCCCCCTCCCTTATCCTCCCCTCTGTCTCCCGCCCTCTCTCTTTTTTCCTCCCCTCACTCTCTCCCTTTTCCTTCCCTCCTTCTCTCCTTCTCTCCCTCCTAGTCGTCTGGAGCAGAATGGTATCAAGTCAGTTCCTCCTGGAGCCTTCACCTCCTACAAGAAGCTACGCAGAATGTAACTAGCCAACCCCCTTTACTTAATATATACCAACCACCTTCCTTATGCCTCGTCTGAAACTCAAGCTGCTGTGTTTGCAGATGATATTACAATTTATACAGCAAGACAATCAGTTCAAAAGGTACAGCAGGCTCTACAAGTAGATCTGGGAAATATCAGGGATTGGGTTTGCCAGAACAAACTTGTTTTGCACACCAAGAAACCTACGGTCATGTTGGTCTGTTCCACCAGGAAAAGGCCAACACAGCATGGAATGCAATTAAGTATGGGGGAGTACAACGTGAGGAAGCGGTAGAAACCAATTGAGGGGTGCAGCTAGACAACTGCTTATCATGGTCATCTCAAATAACTAATCTATGTAAAAATGTAAAATAAAAGTGCATGCATGATCGGAAGGATAGCGAAATGTTTACCAGGAAAGATTCTTAAGAAAACAGCCCAAGCATTAATTGGGAGTCAGGTTGAACTACTGTTCTGTGGTCTGGGTAAATGCATCAGCAAGTTAAATTAGGAGGCTGCAGATTGCAAACCAGAAACCTTTTGATATATAAAATCAAATAATACTTTAGAACCATTTAAATATAATCAATAGGAAGGTTGTACAGGACTATGGTAGATGAAGGAACCAGTCTATCTTTTCAGACTGTTAGAGTATTTATCAGGTCAATATGTCAGTGTATTATGTCTGTTTGTAACAGTGTGTTATATGTGAAAATGTGATCATATTATATATATATATATATATATTTTTTTTTTATGTTTAAGGACTCTTAGATTAGTCCAAATGAGCACTAAAAGATATCCTAATAAAATCAAATAAAACTCCTGACATTCCACCTTTGACCTCTACAGTTCACACACACCCCCCTAACCCCCTGTCTCCTACCCTACAGAGTGATTATATACAGTAAGAGTCTTATCTGTTATCTGCTACTAGTTTTTGGAGACCTTTAGTTGAACTCTCAGTGAGCTAAGGCGAGGGGGGGTTAAGGCAGGATGTAAGTGGAGGGTTAGCGTGTGTCAGTGTGTGTGTGTGTGTGTGTGTGCACACGCTTGAATTTCATCATTCTCTTCAAGTACCGTTTCATTGGGGGAGTTTAAACACTTGATCGATGTATATATCATAGAAGAGTGTAATTGTCTTTACGACAGCTGTTTTTAGTCAAGACGTTTGTGTTTTTTACGTAAAATGTTTTTATTGTACTGTATGTGTGTTTATAGTTTTGTTAAAACTTCTTATGGATCAAATCCCGTTAGCGGGATCGATTTGACAACATCCGATGAAAATGCAGAGGGCGAAATTCAAAAAAAAAAATATTAGAAATATTTAACTTTCATACAAGTGCATTACACCAAATTAAAGCTTTACTTCTTGTTAATCCAGCCACCATGTCAGATTTCAAAAAGGCTTTACGGCGAAAGCAAACCATGCGATTATCTGAGGACAGCGCCCAGCATACCAACACATTAAAATCAGATTTCAACCTGCCAGGCGCGACACAAAACTCAGAAATAACTATTTAATTCATGCCTTACCTTTGAAGAGCTTCTTCTGTTGGCACTCCAATATGTCCCATGAACATCACAAATGGTCCTTTTGTTCGATTAATTCCGTTGTTATATCTCCAAAATGTCCATTTATTTTGGCGTTTGATTCAGAAAAACACCGGTTCCAACTCGCCCAGCATGACTACAAAATATCTAATAAATTACCTGTAATCTTTGTCCAAACATTTCAAACAACTTTCCTAATCCAACTTTATGTATTTTAAAACGTAAATAATCGATCAAATTTAAGACGGGATAAACTGCGTTCAATACCGGACGAAAACGAAGTGAAGAACGTTCCAGGTCGCGCGCATCAAAACATTAGAGTGCACTTGGCTGGAATAGTTCTGAATAGCCGTACTTCTTCATTCTCTAAAGAAAAACATCAACCAATTTCTAAAGACTGTTGACATCTAGTGGAAGCTATGGGAACTGCAAGCATATTTCTATTAAAACAGGTTTACCATAGAAAACAATGGAAAACAGATTGACCTCAAAAAGAAGTTCCCTGGATGGTTTCGCCTGCCAAATCAGTTCTGTTATACTCACATACATTATTCAAACAGTTTTAGAAATGTTAGAGTGTGTTATATCCAAATCTACCAATTATATGCATATCCTAGCTTATGGGCCTGAGTAGCAGGCAGTTTACTTTGGGCACACTTTTCATCCGGACGTGAAAATAGTGCCCCCTAGCCTTAAGAAGTTTGTTTAATGTTGTGTTAGTGTATGTAAGTTGTTTTGTCTGAAACGTTGTTCCCCCTGCTGCTATTGGACCAGGTCTCTCTTGGAAAAGAGATGTTATCTCAATGAGAAAAACCTGTATAAATAAAGGTTAAAAAAAAAAAGTTTAAAAAATGTGCCATCTAATCCAGGAGAGGGTTTGGACCTCTGAGGCCCAACACGGGAGCTCTTCTGTCGGCTAGATTCCAGGAGACCTCCCCTTAGCCTGGTCCTCTTGTGGTTTTTCTATTCTGCATGGTTTATATCATCTCACCAAGGTTGTATGATGCATTTCCATTGCCTGCTGCATCCCAAATGGGAAATGGCATCCTATTCTCTATATAGGGCACTACTTTGACCAGACTCCTATTTGGCCTGGTCAAAAGTAGTGCACTATATAGTGAATAGTGGGCTGGTCAAAAGTAGTGCACTGTATAGTGAATAGTGGCCTGGTCAAAAGTAGTGCACTATATAGTGAATAGTGGCCTGGTCAAAAGTAGTGCACTATATAGTGAATAGTGGCCTGGTCAAAAGTAGTGCACTGTATAGTGAATAGTGGCCTGGTCCAAAGTAGTGCACTATAAAGTGAATAGTGTGCCATTTAGGAAGCAGCCCCCTAAAGAAGATGTCATTAAGTGGTGACGTCAGAGAGAGTGTGAGGTTAAAGGTCATGGTTCTCACTGTAACACTGTTGTTGTTCCTTCTTTCCAGAGATCTGAGTAACAATCAGATATCAGAGATTGCTCCCGATGTTTTCCTAGGCCTGAGAGCCCTCAACTCACTGTGAGTCTGTTTGCATCAGTGTGTATCTGTGTGTCGCCATCAGTGTCTATGTGTCGCCATCAGTGTGTGTGTGTGTGTCGCCATCAGTGTCTGTGTGTCGCCATCAGTGTGTGTCTGTGTGTCGCCATCAGTGTGTGTCTGTGTGTCGCCATTAGTGTGTGCGTGTGTCGCCATCAGTGTGTGTGTGTGTGTGTCGCCATCGGTGTGTCTGTGTGTGTGTGTGTCGCCATCAGTGTGTGTTTGTCTTTCTCTCTTTATGTCTGTGTGTCTGTCAGTCTTTGTGTCTGTCAAAATGTGTGTCTGTCCGTCTGTGTGTCTGTCTGTCAGTCTGTGTGTACTAATGTATGTGTTGACATGTCTCTGTCTGTGTTATACACATCTGTAGCATATACATGATCATGAGGGAGTGTGTGTGTACATATCATTGTGAATAATGTATAGTGTTTATATAGAGTTAAACATACAGTCCTTATGTTATGTGTCCTACTGAATCAGCCTCAATGGGAGGTCTGGGAGACAGTGTGTGTGTGTTTGTTTTCTGTGGGGGTCCAGGGGAGGAGGGGGGGTTGGTAGTTGGTAAGTGTCCCCTTAGGGGATAGCCCAGTCTGGGATGAATGGGACTGTGCCGTGCCTTTTAGTGTGGGTGTGTTCCAGTTCCCTCTTATGAGTGATATGAGCCAGATGGGGCCACAGAATCCTGAGCGCCATGTTGTCTAGTATTGTCATGGTGTTACTGGTGTAGTACTGAGTCTTATTCTATATGGTCTCTGCAGGGTCCTGTATGGTAATATTGTCATGGTGTTACTGGTGTAGTACTGAGTCTTATTCTATATGGTCTCTGCAGGGTCCTGTATGGTAATATTGTCATGGTGTTACTGGTATAGTACTGAGTCTTATTCTATATGGTCTCTGCAGGGTCCTGTATGGTAATATTGTCATGGTGTTACTGGTGTAGTACTGAGTCTTATTCTATATGGTCTCTACAGGGTCCTGTATGGTAATATTGTCATGGTGTTACTGGTATAGTACTGAGTCTTATTCTATATGGTCTCTACAGGGTCCTGTATGGTAATATTGTCATGGTGTTACTGGTATAGTACTGAGTCTTATTCTATATGGTCTCTGCAGGGTCCTGTATGGTAATATTGTCATGGTGTTACTGGTATAGTACTGAGTCTTATTCTATATGGTCTCTGCAGGGTCCTGTATGGTAATATTGTCATGGTGTTACTGGTATAGTACTGAGTCTTATTCTATATGGTCTCTGCAGGGTCCTGTATGGTAATATTGTCATGGTGTTACTGGTATAGTACTGAGTCTTATTCTATATGGTCTCTGCAGGGTCCTGTATGGTAATATTGTCATGGTGTTACTGGTGTAGTACTGAGTCTTATTCTATATGGTCTCTACAGGGTCCTGTATGGTAATATTGTCATGGTGTTACTGGTATAGTACTGAGTCTTATTCTATATGGTCTCTACAGGGTCCTGTATGGTAATATTGTCATGGTGTTACTGGTATAGTACTGAGTCTTATTCTATATGGTCTCTGCAGGGTCCTGTATGGTAATATTGTCATGGTGTTACTGGTATAGTACTGAGTCTTATTCTATATGGTCTCTGCAGGGTCCTGTATGGTAATATTGTCATGGTGTTACTGGTATAGTACTGAGTCTTATTCTATATGGTCTCTGCAGGGTCCTGTATGGTAATAAGATCACAGATCTCCCCAGAGGACTGTTTGAGGGACTCGGCTCTCTAGAACTGCTGTAAGTACCATACTGTCTACTTCCTAAATCATACCCTATGTAGTGCACTATACTGTCTACTTCCTAAATCATTCCCTATGTAGTAAACCATACTGTCTACTTCCTAAATCATTCCCTATGTAGTGCACTATACTGTCTACTTCCTAAATCATTCCCTATGTAGTGCACTATACTGTCTACTTCCTAAATCATTCCCTATGTAGTAAACTATACTGTCTACTTCCTAAATCATTCCCTATGTTGTGCACTGTACTGTCTACTTCCTAAATCATTCCCTATGTAGTGCACTATACTGTCTACTTCCTATATCATTCCCTATGTAGTAAACTAAACTGTCTACTTCCTAAATCATTCCCTATGTAGTGCACTATACTGTCTACTTCCTAAATCATTCCCTATGTAGTGCACTGTACTGTCTACTTCCTAAATCATTCCCTATGTAGTAAACTACACTGTCTACTTCCTATATCATTCCCTATGTAGTAAACTAAACTGTCTACTTCCTAAATCATTCCCTATGTAGTGCACTATACTGTCTACTTCCTAAATCATTCCCTATGTAGTACACTATACTGTCTACTTCCTAAATCATTCCCTATGTAGTAAACTATACTGTCTACTTCCTAAATCATTCCCTATGTAGTGCACTATACTGTCTACTTCCTAAATCATTCTCTATGTAGTAAACTATACTATCTACTTCCTAAATCATTCCCTATGTAGTGCACTATACTGTCTACTTCCTAAATCATACCCTATGTAGTAAACTATACTATCTACTTCCTAAATCATTCCCTATGTAGTGCACTATACTGTCTACTTCCTAAATCATTCTCTATGTAGTAAACTATACTATCTACTTCCTAAATCATTCCCTATGTAGTGCACTATACTGTCTACTTCCTAAATCATACCCTATGTAGTAAACTATACTATCTACTTCCTAAATCATTCCCTATGTAGTGCACTATACTGTCTACTTCCTAAATCATTCCCTATGTAGTAAACTATACTGTCTACTTCCTAAATCATTCCCTATGTAGTAAACTATACTGTCTACTTCCTAAATCATTCCCTATGTAGTGCACTATACTGTCTACTTCCTAAATCATACCCTATTCCCTATGTAGTGCACTCATTTTGACCAGAGCCTGATATACAGTATGTGCTTTTAGTTTAGGAACTGAACTTCTCTTCCCTCCGTCCCTCCCTCTCTCCATCTCCCTATTTCTCTCTCTCTCTGTGTTTCTGCTTCTCTCTCTCTCTCTCTCTCTCTCTCTCTCCATCCTCACTCTCTCTCTTCCTCTCCCAGTCTCCTGAATGCCAATAAGATCCACTGTATTCGAGCCACAGCCTTCCAGGACCTGGAGAATCTAGCTCTGCTGTCTCTCTACGACAACAAGATCCAGACCCTGGCTAAAGGAACCTTCACACCCCTACACAGTATACAGACACTGTGAGTCTCACACACACCTTCACACCCCTACACAGTATACAGACACTGTGAGTCTCACACACACCTTCACACCCCTACACAGTATACAGACACTGTGAGTCTCACACACACACCTTCACAGTATACAGACACTGTGAGGCTCTCTCTCTCACACACACACGGACGGACGGACGGACGCATAGGTGTACTGTCAAATACAATACCCAAACAGGCATACATACATGTTCAATCCTACATATAGATGAAGTCTTCACATCCATATAGTATTATGACTACGTCATTGCAGGTCTGTTCAATGGCGGTTCTGGAGGGCCCAAACACTTCTGCTTTTCATCCTCTCCTTGTAATAAGGGACTAATTCAGACCTGGGACACCGGGTGAGTGCAATTATCTACTAGGTAGAAACCAAACCGGAAGTGTTTACACCCTCCGGGACCTGGAATCAATTAACGGCCAGGTATAAACAAAACCAGAAGTGTTTACACCCTCCGGGACCTGGAATCAATTAACGGCCAGGTAGAAACAAAACCAGGAGTGTTTGGGGAGTCCAGGACCTGGAATCAATTAACTACCAGGTATAAACAAAACCTGAAGTGTTTGGGGAGTCCAGGACCTGGAATCAATTAACGGCCAGGTATAAACAAAACCAGAAGTGTTTACACCCTCCGGGACCTGGAATCAATTAACGGCCAGGTAGAAACAAAACCAGGAGTGTTTGGGGAGTCCAGGACCTGGAATCAATTAACTACCAGGTAGAAACAAAACCAGGAGTGTTTGGGGAGTCCAGGACCAGGAATCAATTAACGGCCAGGTAGAAACAAAACCAGGAGTGTTTGGGGAGTCCAGGACCTGGAATCAATTAACGGCCAGGTAGAAACAAAACCAGGAGTGTTTGGGGAGTCCAGGAACTGTAATCAATTAACTACCAAGTAGGAACGAAACCAGGAGTGTTTGGGGAGTCCAGGACCTGGAATCAATTAACTACCAGGTATAAACAAAACCTGAAGTGTTTGGGGAGTCCAGGACCTGGAATAAATTAACGGCCAGGTAGAAACAAAACCAGGAGTGTTTGGGGAGTCCAGGACCAGGAATCAATTAACTACCAGGTAGAAACAAAACCAGGAGTGTTTGGGGAGTCCAGGACCTGGAATCAATTAACTACCAGGTAGAAACAAAACCAGGAGTGTTTGGGGAGTCCAGGACCTGGAATCAATTAACGGCCAGGTAGAAACAAAACCAGGAGTGTTTGGGGAGTCCAGGACCTGGAATCAATTAACTACCAGGTAGAAACAAAACCAGGAGTGTTTGGGGAGTCCAGGACCTGGAATCAATTAACTACCAGGTAGAAACAAAACCAGGAGTGTTTGGGGAGTCCAGGACCTGGAATCAATTAACTACCAGGTAGAAACAAAACCAGGAGTGTTTGGGGAGTCCAGGACCTGGAATCAATTAACTACCAGGTAGAAACAAAACCAGGAGTGTTTGGGGAGTCCAGGACCTGGAATCAATTAACGGCCAGGTAGAAACAAAACCAGGAGTGTTTGGGGAGTCCAGGACCAGGAATCAATTAACGGCCAGGTAGAAACAAAACCAGGAGTGTTTGGGGAGTCCAGGACCTGGAATCAATTAACGGCCAGGTAGAAACAAAACCAGGAGTGTTTGGGGAGTCCAGGACCTGGAATCAATTAACGGCCAGGTAGAAACAAAACCAGGAGTGTTTGGGGAGTCCAGGACCTGGAATCAATTAACTACCAGGTAGAAACAAAACCAGGAGTGTTTGGGGAGTCCAGGACCAGGTATCAATTAACTACCAGGTAGAAACAAAACCAGGAGTGTTTGGGGAGTCCAGGACCTGGAATCAATTAACGGCCAGGTAGAAACAAAACCAGAAGTGGTTGGGGCCTCCAGGAACTGTAATCAATTAACTACCAGGTAGAAACAAAACCAGAAGTGGTTGGGCCCTCCATATTCTTTTAAAACCTGACCTCTGACCCCTCTCTCCTCCTAGTCACCTGGCTCAGAACCCATTTGTGTGTGACTGTAACCTGAAATGGCTGGCAGACTACCTGAGGTCCAACCCCATAGAGACCAGCGGTGCCCGCTGTGCCAGCCCACGCAGACTGGCCAACAAACGCATCGGGCAAATCAAGAGCAAGAAGTTCCGCTGCTCTGGTGTGTGTGTGTCTGTCTGTCTGTGGTCATCTGACTGTGTGTGTGTGTGTGTTTGTGTGTCTAGCTACATCACTTTGTTCCAACTTATGCCCGTCACAGCACTCTTTCACTTCATTTGCCAGACTTATCTGCCAGCGTTATCTGCCAGCGTTATCTGCCAGCGTTATCTGCCAGCGTTATCTGCCAAACCAGCTCTAGTGAAACCAGTAACGGATCCTTGATCTGTGTGCTTTAGAGCTGGTACAGGTTATGACAGGTTATAAGGCATTACATAGAGTTATGTTAAACCATGACGTTACAGGGCCAGGAGCTACTGCTTTCTTATTCATCAGAGATATAGATATATCTATCTTAGAGTAGGAAAACAAATATTTGACAAATCACAAAGCTACTGCATTCTACAGTATATATGAATATTCTATATGCTGATGCCATCCTCCTTAAACTGTCAATCAACTTAACTTGTTTTTCTGTTTCCATGGTAGCTAAGGAGCAGTACCACATCCCAGGTACGTGTGTGTTAGTTCTACATATCCGTATATGTACTTCTGTATATACATACTGTAGTATATTATACTGTACATCGGTATCTGTCCTGCACATTGGACTCATGTGTGACGTGTAGAACATGTCAAATGAACTGTGACCTCTGTGTTGTGTCCATGTTGGACGCTAAACCGTAACTGGAAATACTATACTGTGTTCTATGTAGGGTTGCAAAGTTACGGGAACTTTCCCTAAATTCCCAAGTTTCCTTCTGATTCCCTCCTCCTGATTTCCTCCTCCTGATTCCCTCCTCCTGATTCCCTCCTCCTGATTCCCTCCTCCTGATTCCAGTAACATTTCACTTGGGTTTCTGGAAAACTTGGGAAATTTGTGAAAGTTACCAGACATTTGCAATCCTAATTCTATGTGTGTTGTACAGTATATGTAAAGACAGTATGTTCTATTTGATCATACAGTGTGTTCTACGTGATCAAATCAAATTTTACTAGTCACATGCGCCGAATACAACAGGTGTAGTAGACCTTACAGTGAAATGCTAACTTACGAGCCCCTAACCAACAATGCAGTTGAAAAAAATACGGATAAGAAATTAAAGTAACAAGTCATTAAAGAGCAGCAGTAAAATAACAATAGCGAGACTATACAGGGGGGTACCGGTTAGTTGAGGTAATATGTACATGTAGGTAGAGTAATTAAAGTGACTATGCATAGATGATAACAACAGAGACTAGCAGCAGTGTAAAAGAGGGGGTAGGGGGTGGGGGTCGGGGCAATGCAAATAGTCTGGGTAGCCATTTGATTAGATGTTCAGGAGTCTTATGGCTTGGGGGTAGAAGCTGTTTAGAAGCCTCTTGGACCTAGATGTGGTGCTCCGGTACCGCTTACCGTGCGGTAGCAGTGAGAACACTCTATGACTAGGGTGGCTGGAGTCTTTGACAATTTTTAGGGCCTTCCTCTGACACCGCTTGTTATAGAGGTCCTGGATGGCAGGCAGCTTAGCCCCAGTGATGTACTGGGCTATTCGCACTACCTTCTGTAGTGCCTTGCGGTCGGAGGCTGAGCAGTTGGCATACCAGGCAGTGATGCAACCAGTCAGGATGCTTTCAATGGTACAGCTGTAGAACCTTTTGAGGATCTTAGAACCCATGCCAAATCTTTTCAGTCTCCTGAAGGGGAATAGGTTTTGTTGTGCCCTTTTCACGACTGTCTTGGTGTGTTTGGACCATGTTAGTTTGTTGGTGATGTGGACACCAAGGAACTTGAAGCCCTCAACCTGCTCCACTACAGCCCCATCGATGAGAATGGAGGCATGCTCAGTTCTCTTATTCCTGTAGTCCACAATCATCTCCTTTGTCTTGATCACATTGAGGGAGAGGTTGTTGTCCTGGCACCACACTGCCAGGTCTCTGAACTCCTCCCTATAGGCCGTCTCGTCGTTGTCGGTGATCAGTCCTACCACTGTTGTGTCATCGGTAAACTTAATGATGGTGTTGGAGTCGTGGCTGGCCGTGCAGTCATGAGTGAACAGGGAGTACAGGAGGGGACTGAGCACGCACCCCTGAGGGGCCCCTGTGTTGAGGGTCAGCGTGGCGGATGTCTTGTTACCTATCCTTACCACCTGGGGGCGGCCCGTCAGGAAGTCCATGATCCAGTTGCAGAGGGAGGTGTTTAGTCCCAGGGTCCTTAGCTTAGTGATGAGCTTCGTGGGCACTATGGTGTTGAATGCTGAGCTGTAGTCAATGAACAGCATTCTCACAATGGTGTTCCTTTTGTCCAGGTGGGAGAGGGCAGTGTGGAGTGTGACTGAGATTGTGTCATCTGTGGATCTGTTTGGGCGGTATGCAAATTGGAGTGGGTCTAGGGTTTCTGGGATGATGGTGTTATGTGAGTCATGACCAGCCTTTCAAAGCACTTCATGGCTACCGACATGAGTGCTATGGGGCGAACGTCATTTAGGCAGGTTACCTTAGTGTTCTTGGGCACAGGCACTATGGTGGTCTGCTTAAAACATGTTGGTATTACAGACTCAGACAAGGAGAGGTTGAAAATGTCAGTGATGGGGCCTCCTGGGTGGCGCAGTGGTCTAAGGCACTCTATCGCAGTGCTAGCTGTGCCACCAGAGATTCTAGGTTCGAGTCCAGGCTCTGCCGCAGCCGGCCGCGAGCAGGAGGCTCATTGGGCGACGCACAATTGGCCCAGCCGGGTTAGGGAGGGTTTGGCCGGCAGGGATATGCTTGTCTCATCGCGCACTAGCGACTCCTGTGGCGGGCCGGGCGCAGTGCACGCTGACCAGGTCGCTAGGTGTACGGTGTTTCCTCCGACACATTGGTGCGGCTGGCTTCCGGGATGGATGTGTGTTGTGTCAAAAAGCAGTGCGGCTTGGTTGGGTTTGGAGGACGCAATTGTTCTATGTAATAATACAGTGTGTTCTATGTGATAATACAGTGTGTTCTTTGTGATAATACAGTGTGTTCTATGTGAAAATACAGTGTGTTCTATGTGATAATACGGTGTGTTCTATGTGATAATACAGTGTGTTCTATGTAAAAATACAGTGTGTTCTATGTGATAATACGGTGTGTTCTATGTGATAATGCGGTGTGTTCTTTGTGATAACACGGTGTGTTCTATGTGATAATACGGTGTGTTCTATGTGATAATACAGTGTGTTCTATGTGAAAATACGGTGTGTTCTATGTGATTATACGGTGTGTTCTATGTGAAAATACAGTGTGTTCTATGTGATAATACGGTGTGTTCTATGTGAAAATACAGTGTGTTCTATGTGATTATACGGTGTGTTCTATGTGATAATACGGTGTGTTCTATGTGAAAATACGGTGTGTTCTATGTGATAATACAGTGTGTTCTATGTGAAAATACAGTGTGTTCTATGTGATAATACAGTGTGTTCTATGTGATAATACAGTGTGTTCTATGTGATAATACAGTGTGTTCTATGTGATAATACAGTGTGTTCTATGTGATAATACGGTGTGTTCTATGTGATAATACGGTGTGTTCTATGTAATAATACGGTGTGTTCTATGTGATAATACAGTGTGTTCTATGTGATAATACGGTGTGTTCTATGTGATAATACGGTGTGTTCTATGTGATAATGCGGTGTGTTCTATGTGATAATACGGTGTGTTCTATGTGATAATGCGGTGTGTTCTATGTGATAATACGGTGTGTTCTATGTGATAATACGGTGTGTTCTATGTGATAATACGGTGTGTTCTATGTGATAATACGGTGTGTTCTATGTGATAATGCGGTGTGTTCTATGTGATAATGCGGTGTGTTCTATGTGATAATGCGGTGTGTTCTATGTGATAATGCGGTGTGTTCTATGTGATAATACGGTGTGTTCTATGTGATAATACGGTGTGTTCTATGTGATAATACGGTGTGTTCTATGTGATAATACGGTGTGTTCTATGTGATAATACGGTGTGTTCTATGTGATAATACGGTGTGTTCTATGTAATAATACGGTGTGTTCTATGTGATAATACAGTGTGTTCTATGTGATAATACAGTGTGTTCTATGTGATAATACGGTGTGTTCTATGTGATAATACGGTGTGTTCTATGTGATAATGCGGTGTGTTCTATGTGATAATACGGTGTGTTCTATGTGATAATACGGTGTGTTCTATGTGATAATACGGTGTGTTCTATGTGATAATACGGTGTGTTCTATGTGATAATGCGGTGTGTTCTATGTGATAATGCGGTGTGTTCTATGTGATAATGCGGTGTGTTCTATGTGATAATGCGGTGTGTTCTATGTGATAATACGGTGTGTTCTATGTGATAATACGGTGTGTTCTATGTGATAATACGGTGTGTTCTATGTGATAATACGGTGTGTTCTTTGTGATAATACGGTGTGTTGAATGTGTCCAGGTACAGAAGACACCCGTCTGAATAATGAGTGTAACAGTAAGCCGGTGTGTCCTGCTAAGTGTCGCTGTGAAGCTAACGTAGTGGACTGCTCTAACCTCCGTCTCACCAACTTCCCCCAACACCTACCTGCCTCTACCACCGAGCTGTAAGGACACACACACAGTATAATGTTGTCTATTGCTGCTTTCTGTCTGTTCTCTGACGGTTTTCTCCTCCTGTCTCAGGCGTCTCAACAACAATGACATCTCAGTGCTGGAAGCCACCGGCGTCTTCAAGACCCTCTCTCAGCTCAAGAAAATGTACGCTCTCTCAATTTACTTCTGAAGTGTTAAGTTAACCACCATTGTTGATTTTTGGGGGTATTAGTTAATCACATTTATTCATAAACATTTTAATAATAATAATATAATGAATAAACATACTGTAACTGCTGATGAGGTGTAACAAGGTATAATATTTCAAACCAATATCTAAAAGAATTCATATCTATTCATTAGTAACCATAAAAGTCAACTTGTCTTGTACGTTATTGGATAATTCAGTTGACCATTTGTTTGTTGTTTGTAACAAGCATAATCTGTGTTTTTCAGTAACTTTAGCAACAACAAGATCTCAGAGATCGAGGACGGAGTGTTTGAGGGGGCGGGGTCTGTTGTGGAGCTCCACCTGACAGCCAATCACCTGGACTCTGTCAGAGGGACTATGTTCAGGGGCATGGGCGGCCTCCGCATGCTGTGAGTTAGCACCTTCCTCATTATTATCATCATCTTCATTATTATTATCAGCATCATGTCCATTATTATCATCAATCAATCACACGGTGGCTAGGAAAAACTCCCTGGAAAGGCAGGAACCTTGGAAGAAACCTAGAGAGGAACCAGGCTCTGAGGGGTGGCCAGTCCTCTTCTGGCCACCCCCGATGTGCCTTATTGCTATTTGTCGTGGAAATTCACACTGAGAGAGACTTTGTAATTTCTTCAAACGATCATCTTTATTTAATATCAATTTAATTATTGCAATAATGAAACTGGTCAACCCAAAAGTCTTGAAGGATATTTGTCGTCATCAATATAAAATGCTGTCTTCAGCATAGACTACAGTGTCTCTGTGTCGATCTGTGTGTTGTAGGATGTTGAGGAACAACCGTATCAGCTGTATCCATAACGGCAGCTTCACTGGTCTGACCAACGTCCGCCTGTTGTCTCTCTATGACAACCAGCTCCACACCATAATGCCTGGGGCCTTCGACACACTGCCCAACCTCTCTACACTGTAAGACACACATACACAAATCATCCTGGAAGAGTTTTAGAACTCTGTTATAGACTGACTGACTCTCTCTTTCTCTCTCTCGCTCTCTTTCCCCCCCCCTCCCCCATCTCCCCCCCCTCACCTCTCTCTCTCCCCCCACCTCTCTATCTTCCCTCCTCTCTTCCTCCCTCCCGCTCTCTCCCTCAGGAACCTGTTGGCCAACCCGTTTAACTGTGACTGTCGTCTGGCGTGGTTGGGGGCGTGGCTTCGTTCTAGACGAATCGTAACGGGGAACCCTCGCTGCCAGAGCCCCTCCTTCCTCAGAGAGATCCCACTACAGGACGTAGCAGCACCAGACTTCCGCTGCGACGACGGTACAACACACACACACACGGACTCACGCAGAAACACACATCTCACACAAGGACACATAGAGATTTTATAATTGATCGAAAGTGATTTGATAAAATCTGTCAGCCTTTCCTCTCTTACTTGGACCAGTCGGTGCTGTGAATTTGAACATTTTAACGCACTCTCAATTGTAATATTTGAATCTACCTTTGGGCTGCATGTGCTTGCCCCGGCACCCGAGCAGTTGGGGGGGATACGGGGGGGGGGGGGACATCTACCCTCTTTCTTTCTACCTGTCCTGGTTCTGTATGTCGTGTTCTGTATTATTTGTTTTGGACCCAGAACTCTGGGTCTTGTTGTTTCTGTCTGCTCTTTTATGTTTAGATAAGAATTGCATACTTGTCTTTTATACCTATACACCATCCTTGTGTGTGTTCAATAAAACATATTTGAACGAATGTGATATAAGTGTATTCAGTTTGTAAATAGTCTCCCGTCTCTCCCAGGTGCAGTGTTGGAGGAGAGTAGCTGTGCAGCTCGTCCTCAGTGTCCCAGTGAGTGTACCTGTACGGAGACGGTGGT
Organism: Salvelinus namaycush; assembly: GCF_016432855.1. NCBI lineage: Eukaryota > Metazoa > Chordata > Actinopteri > Salmoniformes > Salmonidae > Salvelinus > Salvelinus namaycush. The sequence continues at coordinate 75,074,182 of NC_052308.1, read as the reverse complement.
CCGCTGTAGTAACAAACACCTCCAGGCCCTGCCCAAGGGGTTGCCCCGCAACGTCACTGAACTGTAAGTCACAGACTGGGGTTAGAGGTCAGGGGTAAGGGTAAAGGGGCAGGAGACAAAGGGAAGGGTGCTAGGGGTTAGGGCTTAGAGATCTGCAGTACACTTTTCTTACATGCTCAGTTCACCAGTTAGCACTTAGTTATATAACGTATTACCTGACTAATAGGTAGGTATAACCCTATAGTCTGTTCTGGCTAGGACAAGGCTTACTGACTAATAGGTAGGTATAGTCTGTTCTAGCTAGGACAAGGCTTACTGACTAATAGGTAGGTATAACCCTATAGTCTGTTCTGGCTAGGACAAGGCTTACTGACTAATAGGTAGGTATAGTCTGTTCTGGCTAGGACAAGGCTTACTGACTAATAGGTAGGTATAACCCTATAGTCTGTTCTGGCTAGGACAAGGCTTACTGACTAATAGGTAGGTATAGTCTGTTCTGGCTAGGACAAGGCTTACTGACTAATAGGTAGGTATAACCCTATAGGCTGTTCTGGCTAGGACAAGGCTTACTGACTAATAGGTAGGTATAGTCTGTTCTGGCTAGGACAAGGCTTACTGACTAATAGGTAGGTATAACCCTATAGTCTGTTCTGACTAGGACAAGGCTTACTGACTAATAGGTAGGTATAACCCTATAGGCTGTTCTGGCTAGGACAAGGCTTACTGACTAATAGGTAGGTATAACCCTATAGGCTGTTCTGGCTAGGACAAGGCTTACTGACTAATAGGTAGGTATAACCCTATAGTCTGTTCTGACTAGGACAAGGCTTACTGACTAATAGGTAGGTATAACCCTATAGTCTGTTCTGGCTAGGACAAGGCTTACTGACTAATAGGTAGGTATAACCCTATAGTCTGTTCTGGCTAGGACAAGGCTTACTGACTAATAGGTAGGTATAACCCTATATGCTGTTCTGGCTAGGACAAGGCTTACTGACTAATAGGTAGGTATAACCCTATAGGCTGTTCTGGCTAGGACAAGGCTTACTGACTAATAGGTAGGTATAACCCTATAGTCTGTTCTGACTAGGACAAGGCTTACTGACTAATAGGTAGGTATAACCCTATAGGCTGTTCTGGCTAGGACAAGACTTACTGACTAATAGGTAGGTATAACCCTATAGGCTGTTCTGGCTAGGACAAGGCTTACTGACTAATAGGTAGGTATAACCCTATAGTCTGTTCTGGCTAGGACAAGGCTTACTGACTAATAGGTAGGTATAACCCTATAGGCTGTTCTGGCTAGGACAAGGCTTACTGACTAATAGGTAGGTATAACCCTATAGGCTGTTCTGGCTAGGACAAGGCTTACTGACTAATAGGTAGGTATAACCCTATAGTCTGTTCTGGCTAGGACAAGGCTTACTGACTAATAGGTAGGTATAACCCTATAGTCTGTTCTGGCTAGGACAAGGCTTACTGACTAATAGGTAGGTATAACCCTATAGTCTGTTCTGACTAGGACAAGGCTTACTGACTAATAGGTAGGTATAACCCTATAGTCTGTTCTGGCTAGGACAAGGCTTTCTGACTAATAGGTAGGTATAACCCTATAGTCTGTTCTGACTAGGACAAGGCTTACTGACTAATAGGTAGGTATAACCCTATAGTCTGTTCTGGCTAGGACAAGGCTTACTGACATACTGACTAATAGGTAGGTATAGTCTGTTCTGGCTAGGACAAGGCTTACTGACTAATAGGTAGGTATAACCCTATAGGCTGTTCTGGCTAGGACAAGGCTTTCTGACTAATAGGTAGGTATAACCCTATAGGCTGTTCTGGCTAGGACAAGGCTTACTGACTAATAGGTAGGTATAACCCTATAGTCTGTTCTGACTAGGACAAGGCTTACTGACTAATAGGTAGGTATAACCCTATAGTCTGTTCTGGCTAGGACAAGGCTTACTGACTAATAGGTAGGTATAACCCTATAGGCTGTTCTGGCTAGGACAAGGCTTACTGACTAATAGGTAGGTATAACCCTATAGTCTGTTCTGGCTAGGACAAGGCTTACTGACATACTGACTAATAGGTAGGTATAACCCTATAGTCTGTTCTGGCTAGGACAAGGCTTACTGACTAATAGGTAGGTATAACCCTATAGTCTGTTCTGGCTAGGACAAGGCTTTTACTGACTAATAGGTAGGTATAACCCTATAGTCTGTTCTGGCTAGGACAAGGCTTACTGACTAATAGGTAGGTATAACCCTATAGGCTGTTCTGGCTAGGACAAGGCTTACTGACTAATAGGTAGGTATAACCCTATAGGCTGTTCTGACTAGGACAAGGCTTACTGACTAATAGGTAGGTATAACCCTATAGTCTGTTCTGGCTAGGACAAGGCTTACTGACTAATAGGTAGGTATAACCCTATAGTCTGTTCTGGCTAGGACAAGGCTTACTGACTAATAGGTAGGTATAACCCTATAGTCTGTTCTGGCTAGGACAAGGCTTACTGACTAATAGGTAGGTATAGTCTGTTCTGGCTAGGACAAGGCTTACTGACTAATAGGTAGGTATAACCCTATAGTCTGTTCTGGCTAGGACAAGGCTCACTGACTAATAGGTAGGTATAACCCTATAGTCTGTTCTGACTAGGACAAGGCTTACTGACTAATAGGTAGGTATAACCCTATAGGCTGTTCTGGCTAGGACAAGGCTTACTGACTAATAGGTAGGTATAGTCTGTTCTGGCTAGGACAAGGCTTACTGACTAATAGGTAGGTATAACCCTATAGTCTGTTCTGACTAGGACAAGGCTTACTGACTAATAGGTAGGTATAACCCTATAGGCTGTTCTGACTAGGACAAGGCTTACTGACTAATAGGTAGGTATAGTCTGTTCTGGCTAGGACAAGGCTTACTGACTTACTGACTAATAGGTAGGTATAACCCTATAGTATGTTCTGGCTAGGACAAGGCTTACTGACTAATAGGTAGGTATAACCCTATAGTCTGTTCTGGCTAGAACAAGGCTTACTGACTAATAGGTAGGTATAACCCTATAGTCTGTTCTGGCTAGGACAAGGCTTACTGACTTACTGACTAATAGGTAGGTATAACCCTATAGTCTGTTCTGGCTAGGACAAGGCTTACTGACTAATAGCTGGTATAACTTATTTACTTTGTTTAACCACAGTGTCCTCCTCTTCCTCTCAGCTATCTGGATGGGAACCAGTTCAGCATGGTGCCCAGAGAACTGTCCACCTTCAAACACCTGCAGCTGGTGTGAGTTAACCATTACTGTATGTTAGGGTGTCTGTTACGGTGTCTGATGTGAGTGTCTGGTGTGAGTTTACCATTACTGTCTGTTACTGTGTCTGTTGGTGTGTCTGCTAGTGTGTCTGTTGTGAGTGAACCATTACTGTATGTTAGGGTGTCTGTTAGGGTGTCTGGTGTGAGTTAACCATTACTGTCTGTTACTGTGTCTGTTACTGCATGGTCAGTGGTGTGCCTGGGCTTAGTTCCTCATTACTGATCCTCTCACCGATACTGTACTGTACAACAATGTACTGTGCCCTAGTGGTCACCAACCATGGTCCTGGTCCTGGTCCCTACAGAGTGTACCGGTTTCTGTTACAACCCACCACAACAGACCTTCATTAGCTTAACCGGTTGTTTTAGAGCTGTGCTGGAACAAAAACATGTACACAATGTAGCTGTCTAGGACCAGGACTGTTCTAGTGGTTTCTCTACAGTCCAATCTGTAACCATGACCACCAGGTGGCGATATGGAGCCTGCTCTGCACTTGACTCCACTCCAGTCGACAACAGCATTATCCAATCCACGATACACCAGCTCATAGCTCCCTCTGATAGACTAGTGTGGGTTAATGGTTATTCTCTTAACACCTCCATTTGACACAAAAAGCCTTTATTCTGTTGAGATGGGATATGAAGTGTGTAGGAGGAGGGGTTGTTGCTGTGTGTCTGATGGGTATTCAACTGCATTAACAGGATGGCTACGTCTCAGATGGCAGCCCATTCCCTATGTAGTGCACTACTTTTGACAATGGCCCAGGCTCTGGTCAAAAGTAGTGCCCTATAAAGGGAATAGGATGCCATTTAATTGGGACACAGACTACAGTGCATTCTGAAGGTATTCAGACCCCTTGACTTTTTCCACATTTTGTTATGTTACAGCCTTATTTTAAAATGGATTAAATAGTTTTTTCCCTCATCAATCTAGACACAATACCCCCAAAATGACAAAGCAAAAAACGGAAATATCAAATGTCCATAAGTATTCAGAGTACTTTGAAACACCTTTGGCAGCGATTACAGCCTCCAGTCTTTTTGGGTATGTATTTGGGGAGTTTCTCCCATTCCTCTCTGCAGATCCTCTCAAGCTCTGTCAGGTTGGATGGGGAGCGTTGCTGCACAGCTATTTTCAGGTCTCTCCAGAGATGTATGATCGGGTTCAAGTCCTGGGCCACTCAAGGACATTCAGAGACTTTTCCCGAAGCCACTCCTGCGTTGTCTTGGTTGTGTGCTTAGGGTCATTGTCCTGTTGGAAGGTGAACTATCGCCCCAGTCTGAGGTCCTGAGCGCTCTGGAGCAGGTTTTCATCAAAGATCTCTCTGTACTTGGCTCCGTACACCTTTCCCTCGATCCTGACTAGTCTCCCAGTCCCTACCACTGAAAAACATCCCCACAGCATGATGCTGCCACCACCATGCTTCACCGTAGGGATGGTGCCAGGTTTCCTCCAGATGTGATGCTTGGCATTCAGGCCGAAGAGTTCAATCTTGGTTTCATCAGACCAAAGAATCTTGTTTCTCATGTTACTGCAGAGATGGTTATCCTTCTGGAAGATTCTCCCATCTCCACAGAAGAACTCTGGAGCTCTGTCAGAGTGACCATCGGGTTCTTGGTCACCTCTCTGACCAAGGCCCTTCTCCCCCGATTGCTCAGTTTGGCCAGGCGGCCAGCTCTAGGAAGAGTCTTGGTGGTTCCAAACTTCTTCCATTTAATAATGGAGGCCGCTGTGTTCTTGGGGACCTTCAATGCTGCAGACATTTTTTGGTACCCTCCCCCAGATCTGTGCCTCAACACAATCCTGTCTCGGAGCTCTACGGACAATTCCTTCAACCTCATAGCTTGGTTTTTGCTCTGACGTGCACTGTCAACTGTGGGACCTTATATAGACAGGTGTATGCCTTTCCAAATCATGTCCAATCAATTGAATTTACCACATGTGAACTCCCTTCAAGTTGTAGAAACAAGGATGATCAGTGAAAACAGGATGCAGCTGAGCTCTATTTGGAGTCTCATAGCAAAGGGTCTGAATACTTATGTAAATACGTTTTTTTTAAATATTTTTTAAATATAATTAGATATATATATTTTTTTAACCATTTTCATTTTGTCATCACAGGGTATTGTGTGTAGATTGCTGAGGAATATATATATATATTTAACCAATTTTAGAATACGTCTTTAACGTAACAAAATGTGGAAAAAGTTAAGGGGTCTGAATACTTTCCAAAAGGCACTATGTGGATCTAACTGGATACCTGTAGATAATATAAAGTAATTCTGTTTAAGTAGTGATCGTTTTGAACCCTTGTTGTTCCAGAGATCTGAGTAACAACAGAATCAGCTCCCTGTCTGACTCCTCCTTCTCCAATATGAGCCAGCTCACCACCCTGTGAGTTACACACACACACACACACACACACACACACACACACACACACACACACACACACACACACACACACACACACACACACACACACACACACACACACACACAGGGAAAAACAAACCCACACGAGAAATATTCAAAAGAAAATTATCTGAAGACAAACAACAGTACATGTATTCTTTTGAAAATACTTCTCATGTTCATCATCCTCACACTGCATCTAGACTAGTGCACTGTCATAGAATGTCATATTAGAACTGTAGAATGTTCATCATCCTCACACTGTATCTAGACTAGTGTACTGTCATAGAATGTTATATTAGAACTGTAGAATGTTCATCATCCTCACACTGTGTCTAGACTAGTGTACTGTCATAGAATGTCATATTAGAACTGTAGAATGTTCATCATCCTCACACTGTATCTAGACTAGTGTACTGTCATAGAATGTCATATTAGAACTGTAGAATGTTCATCATCCTCACACTGTATCTAGACTAGTGTACTGTCATAGAATGTCATATTAGAACTGTAGAATGTTCATCATCCTCACACTGTGTCTAGACTAGTGTACTGTCATAGAATGTCATATTAGAACTGTAGAATGTTCATCATCCTCACACTGTATCTAGACTAGTGTACTGTCATAGAATGTCATATTAGAACTGTAGAATGTTCATCATCCTCACACTGTATCTAGACTAGTGTACTGTCATAGAATGTCATATTAGAACTGTAGAATGTTCATCATCCTCACACTGTATCTAGACTAGTGTACTGTCATAGAATGTCATATTAGAACTGTAGAATGTTCATCATCTTCACACTGTATCTAGACTAGTGTACTGTCATAGAATGTCATATTAGAACTGTAGAATGTTCATCATCCTCACACTGTATCTAGACTAGTGTACTGTCATAGAATGTCATATTAGAACTGTAGAATGTTCATCATCCTCACACTGTATCTAGACTAGTGTACTGTCATAGAATGTCATATTAGAACTGTAGAATGTTCATCATCCTCACACTGTATCTAGACTAGTGTACTGTCATAGAATGTCATATTAGAACTGTAGAATGTTCATCATCCTCACACTGTATCTAGACTAGTGTACTGTCATAGAATGTCATATTAGAACTGTAGAATGTTCATCATCTTCACACTGTATCTAGACTAGTGTACTGTCATAGAATGTCATATTAGAACGTTCATCATCCTCACACTGTATCTAGACTAGTGTACTGTCATAGAATGTCATATTAGAACTGTAGAATGTTCATCATCCTCACACTGTATCTAGACTAGTGTACTGTCATAGAATGTCATATTAGAACTGTAGAATGTTCATCATCTTCACACTGTATCTAGACTAGTGTACTGTCATAGAATGTCATATTAGAACTGTAGAATGTTCCTCATCCTCACACTGTGTCTAGACTAGTGTACTGTCATAGAATGTCATATTAGAACTTTAGAATGTTCATCATCTTCACACTGTATCTAGACTAGTGTACTGTCATAGAATGTCATATTAGAACTTTAGAATGTTCATCATCCTCACACTGCATCTAGACTAGTGTACTGTCATAGAATGTCATTAGAACTGTAGAATGTTCATCATCCTCACACTGTATCTAGACTAGTGTACTGTCATAGAATGTCATATTAGAACTGTAGAATGTTCATCATCCTCACACTGTATCTAGACTAGTGTACTGTCATAGAATGTCATATTAGAACTGTAGAATGTTCATCATCCTCACACTGTATCTAGACTAGTGTACTGTCATAGAATGTCATATTAGAACTGTAGAATGTTCATCATCCTCACACTGTATCTAGACTAGTGTACTGTCATAGAATGTCATATTAGAACTGTAGAATGTTCATCATCCTCACACTATCTAGACTAGTGTACTGTCATAGAATGTCATATTAGAACTGTAGAATGTTCCTCATCCTCACACTGTATCTAGACTAGTGTACTGTCATAGAATGTCATATTAGAACGTTCATCATCCTCACACTGTATCTAGACTAGTGTACTGTCATAGAATGTTATATTAGAACTGTAGAATGTTCATCATCCTCACACTGCATCTAGACTAGTGTACTGTCATAGAATGTCATATTAGAACGTTCATCATCCTCACACTGTATCTAGACTAGTGTACTGTCATAGAATGTCATATTAGAACTGTAGAATGTTCATCATCCTCACACTGTATCTAGACTAGTGTACTGTCATAGAATGTCATATTAGAACTGTAGAATGTTCATCATCTTCACACTGTATCTAGACTAGTGTACTGTCATAGAATGTCATATTAGAACTGTAGAATGTTCATCATCCTCACACTGTGTCTAGACTAGTGTACTGTCATAGAATGTCATATTAGAACTTTAGAATGTTCATCATCTTCACACTGTATCTAGACTAGTGTACTGTCATAGAATGTCATATTAGAACTGTAGAATGTTCATCATCCTCACACTGCATCTAGACTAGTGTACTGTCATAGAATGTCATTAGAACTGTAGAATGTTCATCATCCTCACACTGTATCTAGACTAGTGTACTGTCATAGAATGTCATATTAGAACTGTAGAATGTTCATCATCCTCACACTGTATCTAGACTAGTGTACTGTCATAGAATGTCATATTAGAACTGTAGAATGTTCATCATCCTCACACTGTATCTAGACTAGTGTACTGTCATAGAATGTCATATTAGAACTGTAGAATGTTCATCATCCTCACACTGTATCTAGACTAGTGTACTGTCATAGAATGTCATATTAGAACTGTAGAATGTTCATCATCCTCACACTATCTAGACTAGTGTACTGTCATAGAATGTCATATTAGAACTGTAGAATGTTCCTCATCCTCACACTGTATCTAGACTAGTGTACTGTCATAGAATGTCATATTAGAACGTTCATCATCCTCACACTGTATCTAGACTAGTGTACTGTCATAGAATGTCATATTAGAACTGTAGAATGTTCATCATCCTCACACTGTATCTAGACTAGTGTACTGTCATAGAATGTCATATTAGAACTGTAGAATGTTCATCATCCTCACACTGTATCTAGACTAGTGTACTGTCATAGAATGTTATATTAGAACTGTAGAATGTTCCTCATCCTCACACTGTATCTAGACTAGTGTACTGTCATAGAATGTCATATTAGAACTGTAGAATGTTCCTCATCTTCACACTGTATCTAGACTAGTGTACTGTCATAGAATGTTATATTAGAACTGTAGAATGTTCCTCATCCTCACACTGTATCTAGACTAGTGTACTGTCATAGAATGTCATATTAGAACGTTCATCATCCTCACACTGTATCTAGACTCGTGTACTGTCATAGAATGTCATATTAGAACTGTAGAATGTTCCTCATCCTCACACTGTATCTAGACTAGTGTACTGTCATAGAATGTCATATTAGAACGTTCATCATCCTCACACTGTATCTAGACTAGTGTACTGTCATAGAATGTCATATTAGAACTGTAGAATGTTCCTCATGTAATAAGTGTCTCTGTCTGTTCTTCTCCTGACTGTGTTCTTGTGTTCCAGCATCCTGAGTTACAACTCTCTACGCTGCATCCCTCCTCTGGCCCTGGCTGGACTACGCTCTCTCAGACTACTGTAAGGGCCGACCCCCCCCCCCGCTCTCTCTCACACACCCACACACACCTGAGTTACAACTCTCTACGCTGCATCATCCCTCCTCTAGCCCTGGCTGGACTACGCCCTCTGACTACTGTAAGGGCCGACCCCCCCCCCCCCTCGCTCTCTCTCACACACCCACACACACCTGAGTTACAACTTTCTACGCTGCATCCCTCCTCTGGCCCTGGCTGGACTACGCTCTCTGACTACTGTAAGGGCCGACCCACCCCCCCCCCCCACCCCCGCTCTCTCTCACACACACACACCTGAGTTACAACTCTCTACGCTGCATCCCTCCTCTGGCCCTGGCTGGACTACGCTCTCTGACTACTGTAAGGGCCGAACCCCCCCCCCCCCCCCCCCCCCCCCCCCCCCCCCCCGCTCTCTCTCACACACCCACACACCCACTCATACCACACGCATACTACACACACACACACACACACACACACACACGCACACACACACACACACACACACACACAGCCTTAATAATAACATATTTTGTGTTTCTCTGTCCCAGATCTCTTCATGGCAACGACATCTCTGAACTACTGGAGGGGATCTTCAGTGATGTGGCCTCCCTGTCTCACCTGTGAGTGTGTGTTTCCTGTGTGTGTGTGTCCCGTGTGTTTACGCATTATCCCACTCAGCACGCTTAGCAGTGACCGCCTGCACCCTCTCCTATCTGTGTCAGAGTCAAGTGCTTTCCCAGTCAGAGGGCATGGTATTGGATTGGCAATAAAGACACGCATGACTGAGGGAGTGTGTGTGTGTGTGTGTGTGTGTGTGTGTGTGTGTGTGTGTGTGTGTGTGTGTGTGTGTGTGTGTGTGTGTGTGTGTGTGTGTGTGTGTGTGTGTGTGTGTGTGTGTGTGTGTGTGTGTGTGTGTGTGTTCAATGAAGCGTGACCTGTCTGGGACACGCTAAAAGGGTCAGAGTGAAGGATTGATGGAGGAGAGAAAGGAAGGGAGGGAGAGATCGTGTCACTACAGAGGTCCATGTCTGTTGACCTTGTATTGACAGTAAAGAGAGGAACAGGGGATACAGCAGGTTGCCTGGGTTATTAATGTAATACTCTACCTCACATACTAACACATCTATTTCCATTGATGTACTGTAACATGCGCTGGTACAGAGGTTCCCATACATTCAACATCACTGAATAGAAACATTTTGTTTTTTTGATGCAGATCCTTACAGAGGTTAATTATAGTGTTGTATGTGGAGGAACTGCCCCCAGAACAGGTTGCTTTCCTATGACAACGTTCAACAGAAATGCTCTGATTCCCTTCCTATTCAGTCTCTCATGTTAAAGTGATGGAACTTAAAGGTGCACTATGCAGAAATTGCTTTTATATTTCCTGGTTCTTAGTCTTGCTTTCAATTAGATTGCCCAAAAAGTTACATAGTGCAGCTTTAACTGTATTTGAGACTGCTCTGAGGCAAGATGACCCCCTCTTGTGGTAGTTGGAAGTATTACACCACATTCAGAGCATGCCTGTACTTGTCTACCTGACTTTCATCTTAATTGGCTGTCAGTCTGATTGATTCATTGAGCGACTGACCTTAACCCTTCCACCCGGATCTTTGACCTCTAACCCCCAGGGCAATCGGTGCCAACCCCCTGTACTGTGACTGTCATCTGCGCTGGCTGTCTGACTGGGTGAAGAGTGGGTACAAGGAGCCTGGCATCGCCCGCTGTGCCGGACCAATGGGCATGGAGGGAAAACTGCTGCTCACCACACCTGAGACCAAGTTTGAATGTCTGGGTAAGAGTAGGAGAGGAGGGAGGGAGGGAGGGAGGGACTGTCTTTTGTAAGGTGAAGAGGGAGAGATGGGAGAGAGAGAGATGGATTAAAGGAGTGTAAAAGAAGGGATAGAAGATGGCGATAGAAGGGGTGAGAAAATAGAAAGGTACAGGAGGAGGAATGGAAAGAAAATCCAATAATGAGAGACTCAATAGAAAAGGAGTGAAAGGTAATCTCTTCTTATTTTCATTGGACCCCAGAAAGATGGCGTCAGCTAGTAGGGACCCCAGAAAGATGGCGTCAGCTAGTAGGGACCCCAGAAAGATGGCGTCAGCTAGCAGGGACCCCAGAAAGATGGCGTCAGCTAGTAGGGACCCCAGAAAGATGGCGTCAGCTAGTAGGGACCCCAGAAAGATGGCGTCAGCTAGTAGGGACCCCAGAAAGATGGCGTCAGCTAGTAGGGACCCCAGAAAGATGGTGTCAGCTAGTAGGGACCCCAGAAAGATGTCGTCAGCTAGTAGGGACCCCAGAAAGATGTCGTCAGCTAGTAGGGACCACAGAAAGATGGCATCAGCTAGTAGGGACCCCAGAAAGATGGCATCAGCTAGTAGGGACCCCAGAAAGAGGGCATCAGCTAGTAGGGACCCCAGAAAGATGGAGCCAGCTAGTAGGGACCCCAGAAAGATGGCGTCAGCTAGTAGGGACCCCAGAAAGATGGCGTCAGCTATTAGGGACCCCAGAAAGATGGCGTCAGCTATTAGAGACCCCAGAAAGATGGCGTCAGCTAGTAGGGACCCCAGAAAGATGGAGCCAGCTAGTAGGGACCCCAGAAAGATGGCGTCAGCTAGTAGGGACCCCAGAAAGATGGAGCCAGCTAGTAGGGACCCCAGAAAGATGGCGTCAGCTAGTAGGGACCCCAAAAAGATGGCGTCAGCTAGTAGGGACCCCAGAAAGATGGCGTCAGCTAGTAGAGACCCCAGAAAGATGGCGTCAGCTAGTAGGGACCCCAGAAAGATGGCGTCAGCTAGTAGGGACCCCAGAAAGATGGCGTCAGCTGGTAGGGACCCCAGAAAGATGGCGTCAGCTAGTATGGACCACAGAAAGTTGGCGTCAGCTTGTAGGGACCCCAGAAAGATGTCGTCAGATAGTAGGAACCCCAGAAAGATGTCGTCAGCTAGTAGGGACCCCAGAAAGATGTCGTCAGATAGTAGGAACCCCAGAAAGATGGCGTCAGCTATTAGGGACCCCAGAAAGATGGCGTCAGCTAGTAGGGACCCCAGAAAGATGGCGTCAGATAGTAGGGACCCCAGAAAGATGGCGTCAGATAGTAGGGACCCCAGAAAGATGGCGTCAGATAGTAGGGACCCCAGAAAGATGGCGTCAGATAGTAGGGACCCCAGAAAGATGGCGTCAGCTAGTAGGGACCCCAGAAAGATGGCGTCAGCTAGTAGGGACCCCAGAAAGATGGCGTCAGCTAGTAGGGACCCCAGAAAGATGGCGTCAGATAGTAGGGACCCCAGAAAGATGGCGTCAGCTAGTAGGGACCCCAGAAAGATGGCGTCAGATAGTAGGGACCCCAGAAAGTTGGCGTCAGCTAGTAAGGACCCCAGAAAGATGGCGTCAGCTAGTATGGACCCCAGAAAGATGTCGTCAGATAGTAGGAACCCCAGAAAGATGTCGTCAGATAGTAGGAACCCCAGAAAGATGTCGTCAGCTAGTAGGGACCCCAGAAAGATGTCGTCAGATAGTAGGAACCCCAGAAAGATGGCGTCAGCTATTAGGGACCCCAGAAAGATGGCGTCAGCTAGTAGGGACCCCAGAAAGATGGCGTCAGATAGTAGGGACCCCAGAAAGATGGCGTCAGATAGTAGGGACCCCAGAAAGATGGCGTCAGATAGTAGGGACCCCAGAAAGATGGCGTCAGATAGTAGGGACCCCAGAAAGATGGCGTCAGCTAGTAGGGACCCCAGAAAGATGGCGTCAGCTAGTAGGGACCCCAGAAAGATGGCGTCAGCTAGTAGGGACCCCAGAAAGATGGCGTCAGATAGTAGGGACCCCAGAAAGATGGCGTCAGCTAGTAGGGACCCCAGAAAGATGGCGTCAGATAGTAGGGACCCCAGAAAGTTGGCGTCAGCTAGTAAGGACCCCAGAAAGATGACGTCAGCTAGTAGGGACCCCAGAAAGATGGCGTCAGCTAGTAGGGACCACAGAAAGATGGAGCCAGCTAGTAGGGACCCCAGAAAGATGGCGTCAGCTAGTAGGGACCCCAGTCAAATTCCAATTGTTCTTCTCTCCGTCCCCAGGTCCAGTGGAGACGTCTGTCCAGGCTAAGTGTAGTCCATGTGTGTCTGGGCCCTGTCAGAACCACGGTGTGTGTCAGTCTGACCCTGTAGAACTCTACACATGTGTGTGTGCACCCGGCTTCACGGTAAGAACCCACCACTGTCCCCAATCATAGCAGGACACTGATCTAGTGTCAACTAATCCAGTTATACACAGTGAGATAAACCTGTACCCAATATAACAGGATATGATTGGATGGAGTGATTTTTATGTCACTCTAAAATCCTCTAAAATGTATTATTATAGTAGAGAATACTCTATTGAAAATAGTAATAAAATATATTATTATAGTAGAGAATACCCTATTGAAAATAGTAATAAAATGTATTATTATAGTAGAGAATACCCTAATGTATATAATACACAGATATAATGAAAGTGTGTGTTTGTGTGTGTGTGTGTGTGTGTGTGTGTGTGTGTGTGTGTGTGTGTGTGTGTGTGTGTGTGTGTGTGTGTGTGTGTGTGTGTGTGTGTGTGTGTGTGTGTGTGTGTGTGTGTGTGTGTGTGTGTGTGTGTGTGTGTGTGTGTGTGTGTGTGTTTTACAGGGTAAATACTGTGAGACTCCAGTGGATGTGTGTGCCAGTAACCCATGCACAAATGGAGGAACCTGCATCAGTGACGAACAGACAAGGAGATTCAGGTAGCACATATATACACACACACACACACACACACACACACTGGGCCCACACTACACACACACATATACAAACACACACTGGGCCCACACTATACACAAACACATACACACACCCATATACACACACACACACAGGGGCGCAACTTCGCTACGGACGGTGAGAACATTCTGTAAATTGCATTAGAACCATGCGGATGCCTCCGAGTGGTCGTGTAGGCTGTTTGGAATGTTTATCTGACTGGATAATTATAGTTTTCTAAATGATGTTCTAAAACCAAAGTTGCGGCCCTGCACACACACACACACACACACACACACACACACACACACACACACACACACACACACACACACACACACACACACACACACACACACATAAACACACACACACATAAACACACACTGACCAGTCTTTCCCCTCTCTAGTTGTTCATGCCTGGTGGGTTTCCATGGATCGTTCTGTGAGGTGGATGTAGATGACTGTGAGGACCACGGATGTGAGAATGGCGCAACCTGTGTGGACGGAGTAGGCAACTACACCTGCTTCTGTCCTCCCTTTTACATAGGTATGATATCTAGACATTCCATAGAGATTCTATAGACATTCTCTCTAGACATTCTAAAGACATTCTCTCTAGACATTCTAAAGACATTCTCTCTAGACATTCTAAAGACATTCTCTCTAGACATTCTAAAGACATTCTTTCTAGACATTCTAAAGACATTCTCTCTAGACATTCTCCCTAGACATTGTAAAGACATTCTCTCTAGACATTGTAAAGACATTCTCTCTAGACAATCTCTCTAGACATTCTCTCTAGACATTCTCTCTAGACATTTTATAGACATTCTCTATCGACATTCTATAGACATTCTCTCAGGACATTCTATAGACATTCTCAGGACATTCTATAGACATTCTCAGGACATTCTATAGACATTATCAGGACATTCTTTAGACATTCTCTCAGGACATTCTCCCTAGACATTGTAAAGACATTCTCTCTAGACATTCTAAAGACATTCTCTCTAGACATTCTCCCTAGACATTGTAAAGACATTCTCTCTAGACATTGTAAAGACATTCTCTCTAGACAATCTCTCTAGACATTCTCTCTAGACATTTTATAGACATTCTCTCAGGACATTCTATAGACATTCTATAGACATTCTCTCAGGACATTCTATAGACATTCTCAGGACATTCTATAGACATTCTCAGGACATTCTATAGACATTCTCAGGACATTCTATAGACATTCTCAGGACATTTCATAGACATTCTATAGACATTCTCTCAGGACATTCTATAGACATTCTCTCAGGACTTGCTATAGACATTCTCTCAGGACATTCTATAGACATTCTCTCAGGACATTCTATAGACATTCTCTCAGGACATTCTATGGACATTCTCAGGACATTCTATAGACATTCTCAGGACATTTCATAGACATTCTCAGGACATTTCATAGACATTCTCAGGACATTCTATAGACATTCTCTCAGGACATTCTATAGACATTCTCAGGACATTCTATAGACATTCTCAGGACATTTCATAGACATTCTCAGGACATTCTATAGACATTCTCTCAGGACATTCTATAGACATTCTCTCAGGACATTCTATAGACATTCTCTCAGGACATTTTATAGACATTCTCTCAGGACATTCTTTAGACATTCTCAGGACATTCTATAGACATTCTCTCAGGACATTATATAGACATTCTCTCAGGACATTATATAGACATTCTCTCAGGACATTCTATAGACATTCTCTCAGGACATTCTATAGACATTCTCTCAGGACATTCTATAGACATTCTCTCAGGACATTCTATAGACATTCTCTCAGGACATTCTATAGACATTCTCTCAGGACATTTTATAGACATTCTCAGGACATTCTATAGACATTCTCAGGACATTTCATAGACATTCTCAGGACATTCTATAGACATTCTCTCAGGACATTATATAGACATTCTCTCAGGACATTCTATAGACATTCTCTCAGAACATTCTATAGACATTCTCTCAGGACATTCTATAGACATTCTCTCAGGACATTCTATAGACATTCTCTCAGGACATTCTATAGACATTCTCTCAGGACATTCTATAGACATTCTCTCAGGACATTCTATAGACATTCTCTCAGGACATTCTATAGACATTCTCTCAGGACATTCTATAGACATTCTCTCAGGACATTCTATAGACATTCTGTAGACATTCTCAGGACATTCTCTCAGGACATTCTCAGGACATTTTATAGACATTCTCAGGACATTTCATAGACATTCTCCCAGGACATTCTATAGACATTCTCTCAGGACATTCTATAGACATTCTCTCAGGACATTCTATAGACGTTCTCAGGACATTCTATAGACATTCTCAGGACATTCTATAGACATTCTCGGGACTTTCTATAGACATTCTCAGGACATTCTATAGACATTCTCTCAGGACATTCTATAGACATTCTCAGGACATTTTATAGACATTCTCAGGACATTCTATAGACATTCTCAGGACATTCTATAGACATTCTCAGGACATTCTATAGACATTCTCAGGACATTTTATAGACATTCTCAGGACATTCTATAGACATTCTCAGGACATTCTATAGACATTCTCAGGACATTCTATAGACATTCTCAGGACATTTCATAGACATTCTCTCAGGACATTCTATAGACATTCTCTCAGGACATTCTATAGACATTCTCAGGACATTCTATAGACATTCTCTCAGGACATTCTATAGACATTCTCTCAGGACATTCTATAGACATTCTCTCAGGACATTCTATAGACATTCTCTCAGGACATTCTATAGACATTCTCTCAGGACATTCTATAGACATTCTCTCAGGACATTCTATAGACATTCTCAGGACATTCTATAGACATTCTCAGGACATTCTATAGACATTCTCAGGACATTCTATAGACATTCTCAGGACATTCTATAGACATTCTCAGGACATTCTATAGACCTTCTCAGGACATTCTATAGACATTCTCAGGACATTCTATAGACATTCTCAGGACATTCTATAGACATTCTCAGGACATTCTATAGACATTCTCAGGACATTCTATAGACATTCTCTCAGGACATTTCATAGACATTCTCGGGACATTCTATAGACATTCTCTCAGGACATTCTCTCAGGACATTCTCTCAGGACATTCTCGGGACATTCTATAGACATTCTATAGACATTCTCTCAGGACATTCTATAGCCATTCTCTCAGGACATTATATAGGCAAAACAACTGTGACACATAATATATAGATGAGTAGATACATTACTTTCAAAAAAGATCATTTTTTGAATTGATAATCCTTTAAAACTAAATATCTCTATCTCTTGCTCCTTCTCTCTCTCTTGCTCCTTCTCTCTCTTGCTCCTTCTCTCTCTAGCTCCTTCTCTCTCTCTCCATCTCTCTCTCGCTCCTTCTCTCTCTCTCTCTCTCTCTCTCTCTCTCTCTCTCTCTCTCTCTCTCTCTCTCTCTCTCTCTCTCTCTCTCTCTCTCTCTCAGGGTTGTTGTGTGAGGAAGAGGAGGATGTGTGTTCTCCTGGTAGAAACCCCTGTCAGCAACACTCTACCTGCAGCAGCACCACTACAGGCCCCAGGTGACTACACACAGACACAGACGCACACACACACACACACACACACTGGTACACATGTTCATGTTCTACGTGTGTGTGTCCAGTTGTGTGTGTGCCCCAGGCTTCGTGGGGGGTGACTGCAGTGTGAACTATGATGAGTGTGAGGATCAGGACTGTCAGAATGGAGCGGTGTGTGTGGACCTGGTAGATGGATACACCTGCACCTGCCCTGAGGGGTACAGGTAAGACACACACACACACACACACACACACACACACACACACACACACACACACACACACACACACACACACACACACACACACACACACACACAGGTGTAAATGTGGAAACTATTAGTGCCCTAGATGTGTCATACTAAGTTGGTCTCTCCTTGTCTCAGTGCTGTCGTACATAAGAGGTGGGTTCATAAAGGGTTCAATTTGAGGGCCAACATGTTAACAATTTCAGTTGAACAATTTGAATGAACATTCCTAAATGTTACATTAGCACATTTTTGTATGGATTACTGTGGCTTTTTAGCGGCTTTTTAAGTGCAAATGATTTCTATTTTTACTACATGAAATAGAAACACACACGTGCACAGCACACTACCTTCTCAGACTGGAACACACACGTGCACAGCACACTACCTTATCAGACTGGAACACACACGTTCACAGCATACTACCTTCTCAGACTGGAACATACACGTACACAGCACAGTACCTTCTCAGACTGGAACACACACGTGCACAGCACACTACCTTCTCAGACTGGAACACACGCGTGCACAGCACACTACCTTCTCAGACTGGAACACACACGTTCACAGCACACTACCTTCTCAGACTGGAACACACACGTGCACAGCACACTACCTTCTCAGACTGGAACACACACGTTCACAGCACACTACCTTCTCAGACTGGAACACACACGTGCACAGCACACTACCTTCTCAGACTGGAACACACACGTGCACAGCACACTACCTTCTCAGACTGGAACACACACGTGCACAGCACACTACCTTCTCAGACTGGAACACACACGTTCACAGCACACTACCTTCTCAGACTGGAACACACACGTGCACAGCACACTACCTTCTCAGACTGGAACACACACGTGCACAGCACACTACCTTCTCAGACTGGAACACACACGTGCACAGCACACTACCTTCTCAGACTGGAACACACACGTGCACAGCACACTACTCAGACTGGAACACAGAACAAATGGAATGTGTTAGCTTATGTTTGCAGACTATTTCCCTTGTGGAACACCCCTCAGGACACAAGATGTCTGCATGTTTGCTTGTTGTGATGAGTAGTAATTCTCCCCTCTTCCACCCCCTAGTGGTGAGTTGTGTGAGGTGCCCCCTCCTCCTCCATCTCCCTGTGAGCGGGCTCGCTGTCAAAACAGCGCCCCCTGTGTGGACAGAGGCGGTACTGCGCTGTGCCAGTGTCTGCCGGGGTTCGAGGGTGTGCGTTGTGAGAAGCTGGTCAGTGTGAACTTCGTGAATAGAGATTCTTACCTACAGCTGTCTGACCTGAAGAACTGGCCTCAGGCTAACATCACACTGCAGGTAATCACGCACACACACACACACACACACACACACACACTAGGGTGACCACATTTAAAATACCCAAATGCAGGACAACGGGATGATTTTGCGGGACAGTGTAGCCTAGACATTAATACCCCCCCCCCCACACACACACACACACACACACACACATCTCCCTCCTGCTGCACTGAGCGAGCTAACTGAAGCTCACGTAAGTCTACTCTTTTGCCTCGTGCAAGTGTTGGTGATAAAAGAGAGGCCACTTTAATGCAAATCTGGGAATATTTGGCCAAGGGAATATTTCTGGTTGGTCTCGGGGAAGAGTTAGGAAGGGAGGCTTTTCAACAGGTTTGAGTGAAGTAGCAGCACAGATGTTGACTGAGAAACTAATGAGCATGGAGAGCCTCACAAGTTTGATGAAATGAATGACCTCATCTTTCAGTCTAATACGGTTATTTTCATACTGTTGTAGCTCTTCATTAAACGCACACCTTTTGTAAGTAGTTAACTGTCCTCTCCAAGTTTATCTATAATTTAGCCTGACAGGATTTGACAAATGTGATTGGTTGATGATATAACATTGGCCTTGGTCTCGTCTTGCACTTCGCAGAATATAAGATCTCAACAATGATTGGAGAAGTGTTTAACATCACCAGCACCACGTCCTTATCATATAGTCTCTTGTCCTTATCATATAGTCTCTTGTCCTTATCATATAGTCTCTTGTCCTTATCATATAGTCTCTTGTCCTTATCATATAGTCTATTGTCCTTATCATATAGTCTCTTTTCCTTATCATATAGTCTCTTGTCCTTATCATATAGTCTCTTTTCCTTATCATATAGTCGCTTGTCCTTATCATATAGTCTCTTGTCCTTATCATATAGTCTCTTGTCCTTATCATATAGTCTATTGTCCTTATCATATAGTCTCTTGTCCTTATCATATAGTCTCTTGTCCTTATCATATAGTCTCTTGTCCTTATCATATAGTCTCTTGTCCTTATCATATAGTCTCTTGTCCTTATCATATAGTCTATTTTCCTTATCATATAGTCTCTTGTCCTTATCATATAGTCTCTTTTCCTTATCATATAGTCTCTTGTCCTTATCATATAGTCTCTTTTCCTGTCCTTATCATATAGTCTCTTGTCCTTATCATATAGTCTCTTGTCCTTATCATATAGTCTCTTGTCCTTATCATATAGTCTCTTGTCCTTATCATATAGTCTCTTGTCCTTATCATATAGTCTCTTGTCCTTATCATATAGTCGCTTGTCCTTATCATATAGTCTCTTGTCCTTATCATATAGTCTCTTGTCCTTATCATATAGTCTATTGTCCTTATCTTGTCCACAATCCAGGACATGTAATCACCCTAATACACACGCACGCACGCACGCACGCACGCACGCACGCACGCACGCACGCACGCACGCACACGCACACGCACACGCACACACACACACACACACTCTGTACAGAGGAAAACATAAACACACACACACACACATAGATACAGGCACACACACACATATGTGCATACACACACAGAGGAAAACACACATGTGTACACACACACACATTCTGACTTGTGTGTGTTCCCCAGGTGTCGACAGCGGAGGATAACGGTATCCTGCTGTATAATGGAGACAACAAGCCAATGGCTGTGGAGCTCCATGAGGGACATGTTCGAGTCAGCTACGACCCTGGTAGTCAGCCTGGACACACTATCTACAGGTACACACACTATCTACAGGTACACACACTATCTACAGGTACACACACTTTCTACAGGTACACATACTATCTACAGGAACACACACTATCTACAGGAACACACACTATCTACAGGTACACATACTATCTACAGGTACACACACTATCTACAGGTACACATACTATCTACAGGTACACACACTATCTACAGGAACACACACTATCTACAGGTACACACACTATCTACAGGAACACACTATCTACAGGAACACACTATCTACAGGTACACATACTATCTACAGGTACACACACTATCTACAGGAACACACACTATCTACAGGTACACACACTATCTACAGGTACACACACTATCTACAGGTACACACACTATCTACAGGAACACACACTATCTACAGGTACACACACTATCTACAGGTACACACACTATCTACAGGTACACATACTATCTACAGGTACACACACTATCTACAGGTACACACACTATCTACAGGTACACACACTATCTACAGGTACACACACTATCTACAGGAACACACACTATCTACAGGAACACACACTATCTACAGGTACACACACTATCTACAGGTACACACACTATCTACAGGTACACATACTATCTACAGGTACACACACTATCTACAGGTACACACACTATCTACAGGAACACACACTATCTACAGGTACACACACTATCTACAGGTACACACACTATCTACAGGTACACATACTATCTACAGGTACACACACTATCTACAGGAACACACACTATCTACAGGTACACACACTATCTACAGGAACACACTATCTACAGGAACACACACTATCTACAGGTACACACACTATCTACAGGTACACACACTATCTACAGGAACACACACTATCTACAGGTACACACACTATCTACAGGAACACACTATCTACAGGAACACACTATCTACAGGTACACACACTATCTACAGGAACACACACTATCTACAGGTACACACACTATCTACAGGTACACACACTATCTACAGGAACACACTATCTACAGGAACACACTATCTACAGGTACACACACTATCTACAGGAACACACACTATCTACAGGTACACACACTATCTACAGGTACACACACTATCTACAGGTACACACACTATCTACAGGTACACACACTATCTACAGGTACACACACTATCTACAGGTACACACACTATCTACAGGTACACATACTATCTACAGGTACACACACTATCTACAGGTACACACACTATCTACAGGAACACACACTATCTACAGGTACACACACTATCTACAGGAACACACTATCTACAGGAACACACTATCTACAGGTACACACACTATCTACAGGTACACACACTATCTACAGGTACACACACTATCTACAGGAACACACTATCTACAGGAACACACACTATCTACAGGTACACACACTATCTACAGGTACACATACTATCTACAGGTACACACACTATCTACAGGTACACACACTATCTACAGGTACACACACTATCTACAGGTACACACACTATCTACAGGAACACACACTATCTACAGGAACACACACTATCTACAGGTACACACACTATCTACAGGTACACACACTATCTACAGGTACACACTATCTACAGGAACACACTATCTACAGGTACACACACTATCTACAGGAACACACACTATCTACAGGTACACACACTATCTACAGGTACACACACTATCTACAGGTACACACACTATCTACAGGTACACACACTATCTACAGGTACACACACTATCTACAGGTACACACACTATCTACAGGTACACATACTATCTACAGGTACACACACTATCTACAGGTACACACACTATCTACAGGAACACACACTATCTACAGGTACACACACTATCTACAGGAACACACTATCTACAGGAACACACTATCTACAGGTACACACACTATCTACAGGTACACACACTATCTACAGGTACACACACTATCTACAGGAACACACTATCTACAGGAACACACACTATCTACAGGTACACACACTATCTACAGGTACACATACTATCTACAGGTACACACACTATCTACAGGTACACATACTATCTACAGGTACACACACTATCTACAGGTACACATACTATCTACAGGTACACACACTATCTACAGGTACACACACTATCTACAGGTACACATACTATCTACAGGTACACACACTATCTACAGGAACACACACTATCTACAGGAACACACACTATCTACAGGTACACACACTATCTACAGGTACACACACTATCTACAGGAACACACTATCTACAGGAACACACACTATCTACAGGTACACACACTATCTACAGGTACACACACTATCTACAGGAACACACTATCTACAGGTACACACACTATCTACAGGTACACACACTATCTACAGGAACACACTATCTACAGGAACACACACTATCTACAGGTACACACACTATCTACAGGTACACACACTATCTACAGGAACACACTATCTACAGGTACACACACTATCTACAGGTACACACACTATCTACAGGAACACACACTATCTACAGGTACACACACTATCTACAGGTACACACACTATCTACAGGAACACACTATCTACAGGAACACACTATCTACAGGTACACATACTATCTACAGGAACACACTATCTACAGGTACACACACTATCTACAGGTACACACACTATCTACAGGAACACACTATCTACAGGAACACACACTATCTACAGGTACACACACTATCTACAGGTACACATACTATCTACAGGTACACACACTATCTACAGGTACACACACTATCTACAGGAACACACACTATCCACAGGTACACACACTATCTACAGGTACACACACTATCTACAGGAACACACTATCTACAGGAACACACTATCTACAGGTACACATACTATCTACAGGAACACACTATCTACAGGTACACACACTATCTACAGGTACACACACTATCTACAGGAACACACTATCTACAGGTACACACACTATCTACAGGTACACACACTATCTACAGGTACACACACTATCTACAGGAACACACTATCTACAGGAACACACACTATCTACAGGTACACACTATCTACAGGAACACACACTATCTACAGGTACACACACTATCTACAGGTACACACTATCTACAGGAACACACACTATCTACAGGTACACACTATCTACAGGAACACACACTATCTACAGGTACACACACTATCTACAGGTACACACACTATCTACAGGTACACACACTATCTACAGGTACACACTATCTACAGGAACACACACTATCTACAGGTACACATACTATCTACAGGAACACACACTATCTACAGGTACACACACTATCTACAGGTACACACACTATCTACAGGTACACACTATCTACAGGAACACACACTATCTACAGGAACACACTATCTACAGGAACACACACTATCTACAGGAACACACTATCTACAGGAACACACACTATCTACAGGAACACACTATCTACAGGAACACACACTATCTACAGGTACACACACTATCTACAGGTACACACACTATCTACAGGAACACACTATCTACAGGAACACACTATCTACAGGAACACACACTATCTACAGGTACACACACTATCTACAGGAACACACACTATCTACAGGAACACACTATCTACAGGACCACACTATCTACAGGTACACACACTATCTACAGGAACACACTATCTACAGGTACACACACTATCTACAGGTACACACACTATCTACAGGTACACACACTATCTACAGGTACACACACTATCTACAGGTACACACTATCTACAGGAACACACACTATCTACAGGAACACACTATCTACAGGAACACACACTATCTACAGGAACACACTATCTACAGGAACACACTATCTACAGGAACACACACTATCTACAGGTACACACACTATCTACAGGTACACACACTATCTACAGGAACACACTATCTACAGGAACACACTATCTACAGGTACACACACTATCTACAGGTACACACTATCTACAGGAACACACACTATCTACAGGAACACACTATCTACAGGAACACACTATCTACAGGAACACACACTATCTACAGGTACACACACTATCTACAGGTACACACACTATATACAGGTACACACACTATCTACAGGTACACACACTATCTACAGGTACACACACTATCTACAGGAACACACACTATCTACAGGTACACACACTATCTACAGGTACACATACTATCTACAGGAACACACACTATCTACAGGTACACACACTATCTACAGGTACACACACTATCTACAGGTACACACACTATCTACAGGTACACACACTATCTACAGGAACACACTATCTACAGGAACACACTATCTACAGGTACACACACTATCTACAGGAACACACTATCTACAGGAACACACTATCTACAGGAACACACTATCTACAGGAACACACACTATCTACAGGTACACACACTATCTACAGGAACACACACTATCTACAGGTACACACACTATCTACAGGTACACACACTATCTACAGGTACACACACTATCTACAGGTACACACACTATCTACAGGAACACACTATCTACAGGAACACACTATCTACAGGTACACACACTATCTACAGGAACACACTATCTACAGGAACACACTATCTACAGGTACACACACTATCTACAGGAACACACACTATCTACAGGTACACACACTATCTACAGGTACACACACTATCTACAGGTACACACACTATCTACAGGTACACACACTATCTACAGGAACACACACTATCTACAGGTACACACACTATCTACAGGTACACATACTATCTACAGGAACACACACTATCTACAGGTACACACACTATCTACAGGTACACACACTATCTACAGGTACACACACTATCTACAGGTACACACACTATCTACAGGAACACACTATCTACAGGAACACACTATCTACAGGTACACACACTATCTACAGGAACACACACTATCTACAGGTACACACACTATCTACAGGTACACACACTATCTACAGGTACACACACTATCTACAGGTACACACACTATCTACAGGAACACACACTATCTACAGGTACACACACTATCTACAGGTACACATACTATCTACAGGAACACACACTATCTACAGGTACACACACTATCTACAGGTACACACACTATCTACAGGTACACACACTATCTACAGGAACACACACTATCTACAGGTACACACACTATCTACAGGTACACATACTATCTACAGGAACACACACTATCTACAGGTACACACACTATCTACAGGTACACACACTATCTACAGGAACACACACTATCTACAGGTACACACACTATCTACAGGTACACACACTATCTACAGGTACACACACTATCTACAGGTACACATACTATCTACAGGTACACACACTATCTACAGGAACACACTATCTACAGGAACACACTATCTACAGGTACACACACTATCTACAGGTACACACACTATCTACAGGTACACACACTATCTACAGGTACACATACTATCTACAGGTACACACACTATCTACAGGTACACACACTATCTACAGGTACACACACTATCTACAGGTACACACACTATCTACAGGTACACACACTATCTACAGGTACACACACTATCTACAGGTACACACACTATCTACAGGTACACACACTATCTACAGGTACACACACTATCTACAGGAACACACTATCTACAGGTACACACACTATCTACAGGAACACACTATCTACAGGAACACACTATCTACAGGTACACACACTATCTACAGGAACACACACTATCTACAGGTACACACACTATCTACAGGTACACACACTATCTACAGGTACACACACTATCTACAGGTACACATACTATCTACAGGTACACACACTATCTACAGGAACACACTATCTACAGGAACACACTATCTACAGGTACACACACTATCTACAGGTACACACACTATCTACAGGTACACACACTATCTACAGGTACACACACTATCTACAGGTACACATACTATCTACAGGTACACATACTATCTACAGGTACACACACTATCTACAGGTACACACACTATCTACAGGTACACACACTATCTACAGGTACACACACTATCTACAGGTACACATACTATCTACAGGTACACACACTATCTACAGGTACACACACTATCTACAGGTACACATACTATCTACAGGAACACACACTATCTACAGGTACACATACTATCTACAGGTACACACACTATCTACAGGTACACACACTATCTACAGGTACACACACTATCTACAGGAACACACACTATCTACAGGTACACATACTATCTACAGGAACACACACTATCTACAGGTACACACACTATCTACAGGAACACACACTATCTACAGGTACACACACTATCTACAGGAACACATACTATCTACAGGTACACACACTATCTACAGGAACACACACTATCTACAGGTACACACACTATCTACAGGTACACACACTATCTACAGGTACACACACTATCTACAGGTACACACACTATCTACAGGTACACACACTATCTACAGGTACACACACTATCTACAGGAACACACTATCTACAGGAACACACACTATCTACAGGTACACACACTATCTACAGGTACACACACTATCTACAGGTACACACACTATCTACAGGAACACACACTATCTACAGGTACACACACTATCTACAGGTACACACACTATCTACAGGTACACACACTATCTACAGGAACACACTATCTACAGGAACACACTATCTACAGGAACACACTATCTACAGGTACACACACTATCTACAGGTACACACACTATCTACAGGTACACACACTATCTACAGGTACACACACTATCTACACACTATCTACAGGAACACACTATCTACAGGTACACACACTATCTACAGGTACACACACTATCTACAGGTACACACACTATCTACAGGTACACACACTATCTACAGGTACACACACTATCTACAGGAACACACACTATCTACAGGTACACACACTATCTACAGGTACACACACTATCTACAGGAACACACTATCTACAGGTACACACACTATCTACAGGAACACACACTATCTACAGGTACACACACTATCTACAGGTACACACACTATCTACAGGTACACATACTATCTACAGGTACACATACTATCTACAGGTACACACACTATCTACAGGAACACACTATCTACAGGTACACACACTATCTACAGGAACACACTATCTACAGGTACACACACTATCTACAGGAACACACACTATCTACAGGTACACACACTATCTACAGGTACACACACTATCTACAGGTACACATACTATCTACAGGTACACATACTATCTACAGGTACACACACTATCTACAGGTACACATACTATCTACAGGAACACACACTATCTACAGGAACACACACTATCTACAGGAACACACACTATCTACAGGAACACACACTATCTACAGGAACACACACTATCTACAGGAACACACTATCTACAGGAACACACACTATCTACAGGAACACACACTATCTACAGGAACACACACTATCTACAGGTACACACACTATCTACAGGTACACACACTATCTACAGGAACACACACTATCTACAGGTACACACACTATCTACAGGTACACACACTATCTACAGGTACACACACTATCTACAGGTACACACACTATCTACAGGAACACACTATCTACAGGAACACACTATCTACAGGTACACACACTATCTACAGGAACACACTATCTACAGGAACACACTATCTACAGGAACACACTATCTACAGGAACACACACTATCTACAGGTACACACACTATCTACAGGAACACACACTATCTACAGGTACACACACTATCTACAGGTACACACACTATCTACAGGTACACACACTATCTACAGGTACACACACTATCTACAGGTACACACACTATCTACAGGTACACACACTATCTACAGGAACACACTATCTACAGGAACACACTATCTACAGGTACACACACTATCTACAGGAACACACTATCTACAGGAACACACTATCTACAGGTACACACACTATCTACAGGAACACACACTATCTACAGGTACACACACTATCTACAGGTACACACACTATCTACAGGTACACACACTATCTACAGGTACACACACTATCTACAGGAACACACACTATCTACAGGTACACACACTATCTACAGGTACACATACTATCTACAGGAACACACACTATCTACAGGTACACACACTATCTACAGGTACACACACTATCTACAGGTACACACACTATCTACAGGTACACACACTATCTACAGGAACACACTATCTACAGGAACACACTATCTACAGGTACACACACTATCTACAGGAACACACTATCTACAGGTACACACACTATCTACAGGAACACACTATCTACAGGAACACACTATCTACAGGAACACACTATCTACAGGTACACACACTATCTACAGGAACACACACTATCTACAGGTACACACACTATCTACAGGTACACACACTATCTACAGGTACACACACTATCTACAGGTACACATACTATCTACAGGTACACACACTATCTACAGGAACACACTATCTACAGGAACACACTATCTACAGGTACACACACTATCTACAGGTACACACACTATCTACAGGTACACACACTATCTACAGGTACACATACTATCTACAGGTACACACACTATCTACAGGTACACACACTATCTACAGGTACACACACTATCTACAGGTACACACACTATCTACAGGTACACACACTATCTACAGGTACACACACTATCTACAGGTACACACACTATCTACAGGTACACACACTATCTACAGGTACACACACTATCTACAGGAACACACTATCTACAGGTACACACACTATCTACAGGAACACACTATCTACAGGAACACACTATCTACAGGAACACACTATCTACAGGTACACACACTATCTACAGGAACACACACTATCTACAGGTACACACACTATCTACAGGTACACACACTATCTACAGGTACACACACTATCTACAGGTACACATACTATCTACAGGTACACACACTATCTACAGGAACACACTATCTACAGGAACACACTATCTACAGGAACACACTATCTACAGGTACACACACTATCTACAGGTACACACACTATCTACAGGTACACACACTATCTACAGGTACACACACTATCTACAGGTACACATACTATCTACAGGTACACACACTATCTACAGGTACACACACTATCTACAGGTACACACACTATCTACAGGTACACACACTATCTACAGGTACACACACTATCTACAGGTACACATACTATCTACAGGTACACACACTATCTACAGGTACACACACTATCTACAGGTACACATACTATCTACAGGAACACACACTATCTACAGGTACACATACTATCTACAGGTACACACACTATCTACAGGTACACACACTATCTACAGGTACACACACTATCTACAGGAACACACACTATCTACAGGTACACATACTATCTACAGGAACACACACTATCTACAGGTACACACACTATCTACAGGAACACACACTATCTACAGGTACACACACTATCTACAGGAACACATACTATCTACAGGTACACACACTATCTACAGGAACACACACTATCTACAGGTACACACACTATCTACAGGTACACACACTATCTACAGGTACACACACTATCTACAGGTACACACACTATCTACAGGTACACACACTATCTACAGGTACACACACTATCTACAGGAACACACTATCTACAGGAACACACACTATCTACAGGTACACACACTATCTACAGGTACACACACTATCTACAGGTACACACACTATCTACAGGAACACACTATCTACAGGAACACACTATCTACAGGAACACACTATCTACAGGAACACACACTATCTACAGGTACACACTATCTACAGGAACACACACTATCTACAGGAACACACACTATCTACAGGTACACACACTATCTACAGGTACACACACTATCTACAGGTACACACACTATCTACAGGTACACACACTATCTACAGGAACACACTATCTACAGGAACACACTATCTACAGGTACACACACTATCTACAGGTACACACACTATCTACAGGTACACACACTATCTACAGGTACACACACTATCTACAGGTACACACACTATCTACAGGAACACACTATCTACAGGAACACACTATCTACAGGTACACACACTATCTACAGGTACACACACTATCTACAGGTACACACACTATCTACAGGTACACACACTATCTACAGGTACACACACTATCTACAGGAACACACACTATCTACAGGTACACACACTATCTACAGGTACACACACTATCTACAGGAACACACTATCTACAGGTACACACACTATCTACAGGAACACACACTATCTACAGGTACACACACTATCTACAGGTACACACACTATCTACAGGTACACATACTATCTACAGGTACACATACTATCTACAGGTACACACACTATCTACAGGAACACACTATCTACAGGTACACACACTATCTACAGGAACACACTATCTACAGGTACACACACTATCTACAGGAACACACACTATCTACAGGTACACACACTATCTACAGGTACACACACTATCTACAGGTACACATACTATCTACAGGTACACATACTATCTACAGGTACACACACTATCTACAGGTACACATACTATCTACAGGAACACACTATCTACAGGAACACACTATCTACAGGTACACACACTATCTACAGGTACACACACTATCTACAGGTACACACACTATCTACAGGTACACACACTATCTACAGGTACACACACTATCTACAGGAACACACTATCTACAGGTACACACTATTCCACTATCTACAGGTACACACACTATCTACAGGTACACACACTATCTACAGGTACACACACTATCTACAGGTACACACACTATCTACAGGAACACACACTATCTACAGGTACACACACTATCTACAGGTACACACACTATCTACAGGAACACACTATCTACAGGTACACACACTATCTACAGGAACACACACTATCTACAGGTACACACACTATCTACAGGTACACACACTATCTACAGGTACACATACTATCTACAGGTACACATACTATCTACAGGTACACACACTATCTACAGGAACACACTATCTACAGGTACACACACTATCTACAGGAACACACTATCTACAGGTACACACACTATCTACAGGAACACACACTATCTACAGGTACACACACTATCTACAGGTACACACACTATCTACAGGTACACATACTATCTACAGGTACACATACTATCTACAGGTACACATACTATCTACAGGTACACACACTATCTACAGGTACACATACTATCTACAGGAACACACTATCTACAGGAACACACACTATCTACAGGAACACACTATCTACAGGAACACACACTATCTACAGGAACACACACTATCTACAGGAACACACTATCTACAGGAACACACACTATCTACAGGTACACACTATCTACAGGAACACACACTATCTACAGGTACACACACTATCTACAGGTACACACACTATCTACAGGTACACACACTATCTACAGGTACACACACTATCTACAGGTACACACACTATCTACAGGTACACACACTATCTACAGGTACACACACTATCTACAGGTACACACACTATCTACAGGTACACACACTATCTACAGGAACACACACTATCTACAGGTACACACACTATCTACAGGTACACACACTATCTACAGGAACACACTATCTACAGGTACACACACTATCTACAGGAACACACACTATCTACAGGTACACACACTATCTACAGGTACACACACTATCTACAGGTACACATACTATCTACAGGTACACATACTATCTACAGGTACACACACTATCTACAGGAACACACTATCTACAGGTACACACACTATCTACAGGAACACACTATCTACAGGTACACACACTATCTACAGGAACACACACTATCTACAGGTACACACACTATCTACAGGTACACACACTATCTACAGGTACACATACTATCTACAGGTACACATACTATCTACAGGTACACACACTATCTACAGGTACACATACTATCTACAGGAACACACTATCTACAGGAACACACACTATCTACAGGAACACACTATCTACAGGAACACACACTATCTACAGGAACACACACTATCTACAGGAACACACTATCTACAGGAACACACACTATCTACAGGTACACACTATCTACAGGAACACACACTATCTACAGGTACACACACTATCTACAGGTACACACACTATCTACAGGAACACACTATCTACAGGTACACACACTATCTACAGGAACACACTATCTACAGGTACACACACTATCTACAGGAACACACTATCTACAGGTACACACACTATCTACAGGAACACACTATCTACAGGTACACACACTATCTACAGGAACACACTATCTACAGGTACACACACTATCTACAGGTACACACTATCTACAGGAACACACACTATCTACAGGTACACACACTATCTACAGGTACACACTATCTACAGGTACACACACTATCTACAGGTACACACACTATCTACAGGTACACACACTATCTACAGGTACACACACTATCTACAGGAACACACACTATCTACAGGAACACACACTATCTACAGGTACACACACTATCTACAGGAACACACTATCTACAGGTACACACACTATCTACAGGAACACACTTTCTACAGGTTATATATACACTACCGTTCAAAAGTTTGGGGTCACTTAGACATTTCCTTGTTTTTGAAAGAAAAGCACATTTTTTGTCTATTAAAATAACATCAAATTGAATAGAAATACAGTGTGGACATTGTTAATGTTGTAAATTACTATTGTGGCTGGAAACAGCTGAGGCCCATTTATCAGCAACCATCACTCCTGTGTTCCAATGACACGTTGTGTTAGCTAATCCAAGTTTATCATTTTAAAAGGCTAATTGATCATTAGAAAACCCTTTTGCAATTATGTTAGCACAGCTGAAAACTGTTGTACTGATTAAAGAAGCAATAAAAATGGCCTTATTTAGACTAGTTTAGTATCTCGGAGGATCAGCATTTGTGGGTTCGATTACAGGCTCAAAATGTCCAGAAACAAAAAAAATTCTTCTGAAACTCATCAGTATATTCTTGTTCTGAGAAATGAAGGCTATTCCATGTGAGAAGTTCCCAAGAAACTGAAGATCTCGTACACCGCTGTGGACCACTCCCTTCACAGAACAGGGCAAAGAATAGAAAGCGGAGTGGGTACATTAGTGTCTAGTTTGAGAAACAGACGCCTCACAAGTCCTCAACTGGCAGCTTCATTAAATAGTACCTTCAAAACATCAGTCTCAATGTCAACAGTGAAGAGGCGACTCCGAGTTGCAAAGAAAAAGCCATTTCTCAGACTGGCCAATAAAAATTAAGATGGGCAAAAGAACACAGACACTGGACAGAGGAAGACTGGAAAAAAGTGTTATGGACAGACGGATCCATAACTAAGTTTGAGGTGTTCGGATCACAAAGAAGAACATTCGTGAGATGCAGAAAAAATGAAAAGATGCTGGAGGAGTGCTTGATGCCGTCTGTCAAGCATGGTGGAGGCAATGTGATGGTCTGGGGATGGTTTGGTGGTGGTAAAGTGGGAGATTTGTACAGGGTAAAAGGGATCTTGAAGAAGGAAGACTATCACTCCATATTGCAACGCCATGCAATACCCTGTGGACTGCGCTTAATTGGAGCCAATTTCCAGGACAATGACCCAAAGCACAGCTCCAAACTATGCAAGAACTATTTAGGGAAGAAGCAGTCAGCAGGTATTCTGTCTATAATGGAGTGGCCAGCACAGTCACCAGATCTCAACCCTATTGAGCTGGCAGCAGCTTGACCGTACGGTACATAAGAAGTGCCCATCAAGCCAATCCAATTTGTGGAAGGTGCTTCAGGAAGCATGGGGAGAAATCTCTTCAAATTACCTCAACAAATTGACAACTAGAATGCCAAAGGTCTGCAAGGCTGTAATTGCTGCAAATGCAGGATTCTTTGACGAAAGCAAAGTTTGAAGGACACAATTATTATTTCAATTAAAAATCATTATTTATAACCTTGTCAACGTCTTGACTATATTTCCTACTCATTTTGCAACTCCTTTCATGTCTGTTTTCATGGAAAACAAGGACATTTCTAAGTGACCCCAAACTTTTGAATGGTAGTGTGTGTACACACACACACACACAGACACCTTTTACATGTTATATACACACACAAACACACAAACACACACACACTACATACAGGTACACACACACACACCAACGTCATCTACATTCTATTCACAAACACCGACTATCAGAAAATAATAAAATATCACCGGCACCTAACCTCTGACCTCTAACCCCTGACCTCTGGTGTTGCCGTAGCGCTGAGACGGTGAACGACGGGCGTTTCCATACGGTAGAGCTGGTGACCTTTGACAGGATGGTGAACCTGTCTGTGGACGGGGGTGCGCCCACCACTCTGGACAGTCTGGGAGGGGTCCCACCTCTGTCTGGAGAGGCACCGCTATACGTGGGGGGTAAGACACCTGACCTCAGCTGAGAGCTAGGTTCAGGCCCTAACCCACCCTATTACATATATCCTTTCTCCCTCTCTCCCTCCCTCCTCTCCAGGTATGCCAGAGAAGATGTCCTACTCCTCTCTGAGTCTCTTCCAGCCCCTCAACTCCTCCAGTTTCCACGGCTGCATCAGGAATTCAGACAACTAAATGACTATGCTTAGCGTGGATGTACTGCCTACTGTATTAGGGATATGTTTAGCTGGATCACCAACCCCCTTAGAGACCACAGTGACAACCGGCATATAGTCCAACCTCCTCTGACGTGTCGTCTAGTGGGTCAGGTCTTCATGCATGGCTTGACGAGGACAGGCAGAAGTGTTTTGTAATCTGACACAGGTCATCTACTGTATCACTGAACAAGCACATCGGTGTTTCTGATCCTGGTCCCGGGACACAACGTGGCAGATTGTTTTGGTTTTCCCCAGCACTACACGTCTGATTCCACTAATCAACTCATCATCAAGCTTTGATTGGTGGAATCAGATGTGTAGTGCTGCTAGCGGAGAAACTCGAACGTGACCCCCGGATGAAGAACCGCTGGGATACAGTCATCATCCTATGACATCATCATTGCTGTGATTCCTCTACAGAGAGAGGAATAGGGCACTGTGTCTAGAACACCACTCAAGGCTTCACTGACCCACAGAGACACAACTACCCCCTGGGACCATTAATAATTCACACACATGCACTCCAGACCTGAGACAGACAACATGATGTTAAAGCCTCCCCAAGATCCAACCCACACACAAACACCAAGAGGACCACAAACAAACACACAGAAGGAGGGGAAAGAGTGAGTGACACAGAGCGACAGAGTGTGAGTGAGAGAGAGAGAGGAATGAGCCTGTTGAGCCCTATCGTGGCTAAGAAAGTACTGATCTGTGTGTGCACTATTGTGATTAGTGGGCATTGTAGTAAGTGCACTGGGCGTGGTTCTCCAACGTCTCCTCACGGGACCCTCAACATTTCCCAGTTCTGTTTAGCCCTGAACTAGCTCCCCTGATTCACCTAGTCAGGGTCTGATGATTAGTTGACAATGTGAATCAGCGTCCTGGCTCTGGAACAGATTTTAAAAAACAAGGAACGACTTGGGGGTCCCTGAGAGAGAGGTGGAGAACCCCTGCACAAAGAGGTTGACTGACTGCACAGTACATGGTGGATATTACTGGTGTTGTAGACTATATTAGAGAGTCCTCTAGCTGGATTTTACTGGTGTAGTAGACTATAGTAGAGAGTCTCTAGCTGGATATTACTGGTGTATTAGACTATAGTAGAGAGTCTCTAGCTGGATATTACTGGTGTAGTAACTATGTAGAGAGTCTCGCGCTGATATTACTGGTGTTTGTAGACTTAGTAGAGCGTCTCTAGCTGGGA